>NC_134268.1:74815694-75115694 GCF_031893055.1 Leptodactylus fuscus | reverse complement strand
CCCAGTAAGTCAAAAAATATTTGTTTTACAGTAGGGAGTAGCGCCTCCGGGATATATGATTCAGAAAGGCCTTTGATGCAGAGATTGTCACATCTAATCCTGTTGTCTTGGTCTTCCATCCAATCTGCTAAGTCTTTAATATGTTTTTGACAAGTGTGAAGGGAAGAAATAGTGGCTTCTTTGAAGGCTATTAATTGGGCCTGTGTGGTTTCAGATTTATCTACTCTCTCACCAATTTGGTTAACATCAGATTTGATCTCTTGAAGCTCTTTAATAACAGGGTTCTAAGGCTTTTGTGAGGGTGTCTCTGTTGATCAAGGATTCCTCTTCATTGCTGTGATCACCATGAGGTGGTCGTTTAGGGAACGCAATTCTGGGAGTGGTGTCTTGTGTTAACAATGGTTTGGCAGTATTTTATTGGTGTTATAGCTGTTTATCCAAGCGAAGACATCCGGGAGAGGTAAATCTAAGGGAGGGAAGCAGATCAGTAAATAACAGACAGAAGGACAGAGAGAGGTAGCGTTCAGAGGATGTGTCTGCGGCCAGAAAGTCTGGATCATTAACCTGGTGGATGTGTATCAGTAGTCTTTGTGGATATGACCAGACAACAGATCAAAAGCAAAGGACATATATTTTGTGTTGTCCTCTCCAGATGGTGAATGGTAGAGCGGGGCTCAGGTAATCCCTCTGGGCAGACTGCTGGGCCTCAACAGTTGTATGAGTGACTTGATCAGCAAAGAGACAGATAGGTTGGGGGGGAGGCATATGAAGCCAGGCCACTGACCTGGTGCTTTGCCTCTACCCCTTGAGGTTGAGGAGGAGAGGGTCCAACAGATGCGATGTCCTCTGCAATAGTAGTGGCTCATCTAGGCAGCTAAATTGCTAGTTCCATTAAAATGGCGTGAGACAAAACCTCCCTCCATCCACCAGTGGAGAGAGAAAGTCAATCAACTCCATAGGTCAATCAACTAGATTTCCCACCACCAGGAAGACATGTAATTTGGATTTGATTAACAGAACTTGACTTCCCTCTTACCTTAGCCTCCTTTACCCCCGTCCCTCCCTTCTCATTACTATGGCACTCAGCCTATTTCTCTCCCTATTAGCTTCTATCATTAATTGTACCCTCCCCAACTAAGCTGTTCCAGTACTAAGTCCTCCTGGTCTATCTATAGCTATATCCCTGCTCTGTTTTATGCTGTTTCTTAACTTACATAATTTATTTCCTGCCCTGAAGTATAAATTTGTGTTTCAATCCATGTGTTTTATTCTAACTTTGTAAAGAATATATTTAAAAAAAAATACAGAACATTTTATAGAGACTGAAGAACATAAAAAAGAATAGAGATGGAACAAAATACATATTATCAAGGAACTGGCTCACTTGAGGACCACCCAAGAAAAGGAAGACCAAGAGTTCACCAGTCTCAGAAGGTAGCATGTTAACAGCAGCTCAGATTAGAGACCAGGTTAATGCCACACAGAGTTCTAGCAGCAGACACATCTCTACAACAACTGTTAAGAGGAGACTTTGTGCAGCAGCCAGCCTTCATGGTAAAATAGCTGCTAGAAAACCACTGCTAAGGACAGGCAACAAGCAGAAGAGACTTGTGTGGACTAAAGAATACAAGGAATGGACATTAGACTAGTGGAAATCTGTGCTTTGGTCTGATGAGTCCAAATTTGAGATCTTTGGTTCCAACCACCGTGTCTTTGTACAACGCAGAAAAGGTGAACAGATGGACTCTACATGCCTGGTTCCCATTGTGAAGCATGGAGGAGGAGGTGTGATGGTGTGGGGGTGCTTTACTGGTGACACTGTTGGGGAGTTATTCAAAATTGAAGGCATACTGAACCAGCATGGCTACCACAGCATCTTGCAGCGGCATGCTATTCCATCCAGTTTGTGTTTAGTTGGACCATCATTTATTTTTCAATAGGGCAATGACTCCAAACACACCTCCAGGCTGTGTAAGGGCTATTTGCCCAAGAAGGAGAGTGATGGGTTGCTACACTAGATGAACTGGCCTCCACAGTCACCAGACCTGAACCCAGTCGAGATGGTTTGGGGTGATCTGGACCGCAGAGTGAAGGCAAAAGGGCCAACAAGTGCTAAGCATCTCTGGGAACTCCTTCAAGACTGTTGGAAGACCATTTCCGGTGACTACCTCTAGAAGCTCATCAAGAGAATGCCAAGAGTGTGCCAGGCAGTAATCAAAGCAAAAGGTGGCTACTTTGAAGAACCTAGAATATAAGACATATTTTCAGTTGTTTCACACTTTTTTGTTAGTCCGTAGGTTTTAGAGGAGGAAAATAGGGGAAAAAAATTTTGAAGCAAAAAATGGTAAAAAGATTTAATATATGGGAGTTGTAGTTTTGCAACAGCTGCAAGGCCACATTGTATTCTAGGGAAAGGAAGTGATTTAGAACTCTTATTTATTTAATTTTTTTATATTATATATTTTTAAAGCTATTTTTTTTTTTTAACTATTTTATTAGTTCCTAGGGGGCTTGAACCTGCAGTCATTTGATTGCAAGTCCCATAGACGGCAATACAACTGTATTGCCGTCTATGGGACATTCTGTATATTACTATTACGGCTGGTCATAGACTAGCTGCAATGGTAATATAGCAGTGACAGGCCTGGGAGCCTTCATTAGGCTCCCGGCTGTCACCCAAACAGGTCGGCTCCTGCGATATCGCCACGCAGGAGCCGGCCTGCAACTTTACAGGTATGGGGCCGGTGGGGACCGGCCCCGGGGGGATAGTTTACACTTTGGGTGGGGGGGAAGGGGCCGCCAATACAGAACCGGCATCCACTGTAATAGGCGGATGCCGGGGAGGGTTAGACGCCGGCACATGTGTCGGGGCCTGAGACATCGCTATGCTCCTGCCCTGCATGAAGCCAGCAGCGACAGGAGTGATGCTGCTATTGCGGGGAGGGACGGAGGAGCGGAATAGCAGCATCACTCCTGCCGCTGCTGGCTTCATGCAGGGCAGGAGTGTAGCGATGTCTCAGGCCCCGCGGCACATGTTCCGGCATCTAACCCTCCCCGGCATCCGCCTTCCTATTACAGCGGATGCCGGGTCTGTATTGCAGCCACATTCGGACTATAAGACGCACCCTTCTTTTCCCAAAAAATTTTTGGGGAAAAAAGTGCGTCTTATAGTCCGAAAAATACGGTATATAATTCCACATGTGTTAATTCATAGTTTTGACGCCTTCAGTCTGAATCTACAATTTTCATAGTCATGAAAATACAGAAAACTCTTTGAATGAGAAGGTGTGTCCAAACTTTTGGTCTGTATTATATATATATATATATATATATATATATATATATATATATATATATACAGTCTGAAATTATTTTAGTTTATTTTTTTTTTTTTTATTTTTTTTTTTTAAAGCCAGCCAAACAAGCATTATAGTAGCAAATTACAAACAGGGAGAAAACACCCAAAAACCACAAGGCTCAAACTGGACTAGAATAAACCATAGAAATTACTAAAGCCAGGAAATGCTTAAAGGGCAGCCAGTGAGGGACTACTTCCTAACTAATCCTGCTCAGAGAGTGAGCGGCTGCTCAGTTCTGAATCAGCTGCCCCAAACAAACCTAGGCCTTGTTCACACAACAGTGCCAGTTTTGATAAATCTAATGTCTATTAAAAGTAACCATGAACATCCGTTATTTTGCATCCATTATGTTTTTCCATTTTTGATAGCCGAGCGTCATCCACTTTGCATCTGTTTTGATGGGATGTTAAAAAATGGATGAATTTTATTGATCTTTCTATTTTGACCCAACCCACTGAATGTTTCTAATGGAATTAACTTGGATGTCAATCAGTTTCATATTTGTTAAAAACAGATCCATTGATTTCTATTGGGTCTGTGTGTCTGTCAAAATGGACAAAGATAAAGTATTTCAGTTTCTCAACTGACAGCTTTTTCTATTTTTTTATAACATACTAGCTGGTACCCGCGACTTCGTCTGCGGTGATTGTAGCAGTGGGTATATACAGGCGTGGGTAAGGTTTTCGTACTGTGTATAAGGGATGGGATATGAAATGTAACTTTGTATCTTGTTTTTGCTGTAATTCAGAGAATACGTGACACTTTTGTGTTGAAGCTAATTTGTATTTGAGCTGCTATATGGTGTTCTGAGAAACTGTACATAGTGTCTTTGGGACAGAGGGATTTGAAGTTAAGATACCTCGATATACGACATTGTATGCTTTGTTATTTTCTGCCAGTAGTGTGTTGACATTTTTTTGTTTTTAAAAGTTGCCATATTCTGACAGCAGTCACTTTTTTATTTGTCTGTGTCAGGGGATGTCTTTTTTTGCAGGGCCGGGTGTAGTTTTTAGTTGTTGCATTTTCGGGAAATGCTATTGGTTTGATCACTTTTGATTGATATTTGTATGATAATGAAAATAGTGAAAAAACAGCGGTTTTGGACTTTTCAGTATGTTTGCCGCTACGGCGTTAAGCGTCCAGGCAAAATATTTGTATAGCATTGTAGAGCGGGCGATTTCGGACACAGGGATACCTAACATGTATGTGTTTCACAGTATTTAACTACTTTTATATGTGTTCTAGGGAAAGGGGGGTGATTTGAATTTGTAATACTTTTTATTTTATTTTTTTTTCCATTTTTTTTGTTTTTGTTTTTGCATTTATTAGACTGCCTAGGGGTATTGACATGGGTGGGCGGTGTCGCGGATTGTCAGAGCAGTGGGGGTCGGCAAACATGGCTGATCCGGACTGTTAAAGAGAGCCTCCTGGAGTATCGTTAAGGTGAGGGGCAAAGTGGTAAAGTATATGTATATGTGATTGTGTGGGGTTAGGGGCTAGGCTGTAGAGGGCAATATGAATTTTGTGGCTTGCTATGGTCCAAAGTGTGTGAGATTGCAGAGATGGTGGTGTGAGTTTGGGTTTTGTGGGGGTCCTGGCACAAACGTATGTGTGCTATTGTGATGAAAAGTAGCCTATTGCGCAATCGGGTGTATTAACTATGTTTGTGGAAACTTTCAGTCAAATCGGTCGAGCGGGTTTTGCGTGATTGAGGAACAAACATCCAAACACACAAACACACAAACATCCAAACTCACAAAGTTTCACATTTTAATATTAATAGGATTATACCTCCATTTGTCTGAAAACTCAAGGTCTAAAAACATGTAAAAATATTTTCCCGTACGACAAACGCCATAGGGGGAAAAAATTCAAAAGAGCCAAATCACTATTTTTCCATTATTTAGCCTCCCATAAAAATTTGAATTAACAGTGTCCCAAAGTCAAACCGGTTAGTTGTCACAGAGGGGTCCACTATCTGCTGTCCATTACATGGAACAGTGGAGGCTAGAGAGAAAATTCCAACAGGAATTGGAATCAGTGGAGCGGCACCTATCAACAGGTACTAAGAACTTAAGGGATTCTACCATTAAAATACTTTTTTTTCTAGTTGACATGTAGGAATAGCCTTAAGAAAGTCTATTCTTCTCCTACCTTTAGATGTCTTCTCCATGCCGCCGTTACGTAGACATCCCAGTCATTTTCTTGTGGTCTGTGGGCATGCGCAGTCGCATCTGCCCGAGGCCTACAAGTTTGACTGCCTGCACCTGAAGAATACAGTCCTATGAAAAAGTTTGGGCACCCCTATTAATCTTAATCATTTTTAGTTCTAAATATTTTGGTATTTGCAACAGCCATTTCAGTTTGATATATCTAATAACTGATGGACACAGTAATATTTCAGGATTGAAATGAGGTTTATTGTACTAACAGAAAATGCGCAATATGCATTAAACCAAAATTTGACCGGTGCAAAAGTATGGGCACCTCAACAGAAAAGTGACATTAATATTTAGTACATCCTCCTTTTGCAAAGATAACAGCCTCTAGTCGCTTCCTGTAGCTTTTAATCAGTTCCTGGATCCTGGATAAAGGTATTTTGGACAAACAATTCAAGTTCAGTTAAGTTTGATGGTGGCCGAGCATGGACAGCCCGCTTCAAATCATCCCACAGATGTTCAATGATATTCAGGTCTGAGGACTGGGATGGCCATTCCAGAACATTGTAATTGTTCCTCTGCATGAATGCCTGAGGATTTGGAGCGGTGTTTTGGATCATTGTCTTGCTGAAATATCCATCCCCGGCGTAACTTCAACTTCGTCACTGATTCTTGAACATTATTCTCAAGAATCTGCTGATACTGAGTGGAATCCATGCGACCCTCAAATTTAACAAGATTCCCGATGCCGGCATTGGCCACACAGCCCCAAAGCATGATGGAACCTCCACCAAATTTTACAGTGGGTAGCATGTGTTTTTCTTGGAATGCTGTTTCTTTTTGGACACCATGCATAACGCCTTTTTTTATAACCAAACAACTCAATTTTTGTTTCCAAAATGAAGCTGCCTTGTCCAAATGTGCTTTTTCATACCTCAGGCAACTCTATTTGTGGCGTACGTGCAGAAACGGCTTCTTTCTCATCACTCTCCCATACAGCTTCTATTTGTGCAAAGTGCGCTGTATAGTTGACCGATGCACAGTGACACCATCTGCAGCAAGATGATGCTGCAGCTCTTTGGAGGTGGTCTGTGGATTGTCCTTGACTGTTCTCACCATTCTTCTTCTCTGCCTTTCTGATATTTTTCTTGGCCTGCCACTTCTGGGCTTAACAAGAACTGTCCCTGTGGTCTTCCATTTCCTTACTATGTTCCTCACAGTGGAAACTGACAGGTTAAATCTCTGAGACAGCTTTTTGTATCCTTCCGCTGAACAACTATGTTGAACAATCTTTGTTTTCAGATCATTTGAGAGTTGTTTTGAGTAGCCCATGATGCCACTCTTCAGAGGAGATTCAAATAGTAGAACAACTTGCAATTGGCCACCTTAAATACCTTTTCTCATGATTGGATACACCTGGCTATGAAGTTCAAAGCTCACTGAGGTTACAAAACCAATTTTGTGCTTCAGTAAGTCAGTAAAAAGTAGTTAGGAGTATTCAAATCAATAAAATGATAAGGGTGCCCATACTTTTGCACCGGTCAAATTTTGGTTTAATGCATATTGCGCATTTTCTGTTAGTACAATAAACCTCATTTCAATCCTGAAATATTACTGTGTCCATCAGTTATTAGATATATCAAACTGAAATGGCTGTTGCAAACACCAAAATATTTAGAACTAAAAATGATTAAGATTAATAGGGGTGCCCAAACTTTTTCATAGGACTGTATGTATGAAGAGGACGTTCCTGAAGAAGATGGAGGCGGCGCTGGAGAGTTCTCTCGCAGCATTGGAAACGCCCCTAGTGCTGTTTGAGCGCTGGTGACCGCCCCCAGTGCTGCAAGAGAACTCATTTGCATACCGACGAAAACCAGGATGTCTACGGAACGGCGAGGAGAAGAATAGCCTTTCTTAAGGCTATTCCTACGTGTCAACTAGATAAAAAAGTGTTTTAATGGTAGAATCCCTTTAAAATTGTGGAAGTGGTGAAAGGTCCTTTTTAAACTATGTATTCATTGTAGACACTTTACATAAAATAGAAATACACTATACAAACCTGCAGGATTCTACAGCTTGCAGGGTTTTTTCAGTTAAATATTTTTTACTAGCATCTCAAGCTGATTTAAGCAGCAATACTTACTGATCCTCTACTACTTCCATTCCAACATCACCAGGTTCCCCTGCTGGACAACCATCTACAAACAGGAAATGACTGTTCAGCCAATCATTGTCTATAGAGGTGACCTGCCTCATCCAGTGATTGAATAAGCGGCATTTCCTTAGGACCAGAAGGCAGAGATCACTGTGGAACCCTGGCAAACTCTGAAGTGGACCAGCTGGGGTTGGGTGAGGTGAGTATTTTGTGGCCAATATGTTTTTGTTTATTGGGAAAACGGGGCAAGCAAAAATGGTGGACCCAGACTTTTGTAAGCCGACAGAATTATGAAAATATCAATTCCATACAATTTGGTGTTTAGCAGTCACTAGGCCAAACATGGATAAAAGGCAACTCCAAGAGAAAGACATTATCCACTACTGAGGTCCTTCTTGCCCCCCTTGAAAATGACAATCACTTTTAATAAATATTTTAGACTTTGTTCTGGTGTTAAAAGGTTTCTGGTATTATTGAAGGGAAGACTATAGCAGTATGGAGTGTTGTTCTTGCTGATAATAAAGAACATCATTTTTCAGAAAACTATTCAGAAATTCCATGACAGAAATTGACAACCCTTAGATTTCTGATGCAGATTTAAGCTTCATGTGCTATGAATCTTCTTGTGGATTAGCCCTGTTCGATCATGGTTTCCAACTTGGTGAATTCAGGGCGCTGTCATCTTTCTGGCGATAAATGCTGCCAATCTGCAAGGACATGATCCTCTTTAAGTGGCATGTAATGTGGAGCATAACTATCTTCGGACACGTTGGTCTTACCATCAATTCTCAAGAGAGGAAGGGGGTGAAGCATTGGGAAGACAAAACACATTAGTACACAGAGTTTGGGCGGGTAGACTAGAGAACAGAGCCTAGAGTAAACTGTAGTGGAGCCTGGAGTTTGTAATGGCCAGTGAGAGGACAGTAGATTTTGGACATCTTCGTGGACTGTTGAAAAGTTGTTCCATTTCCCCAAGTTTCAGTAAAGCACCTTTCAATTACTATTTGGTTGTCGTTACTTCATGTCCTGCACGTGACAATGTCACATTAATGTACATTTCAAATAGTAAAAGTGTAGAAAATGACATACTCTTATGAATGTCGGAGGAAATTCCCATTGAAACCACAAGGTTATGGATTTATGGATCTCACAAAAAATTGTTGGAGTCCAGGTATTTCAGCCCAAGGTTTCTGACGTATGTGTGGTCCATGGCATGTCTGGTGTAGGCCTCAGCTCAGGTGTAGATTCTGGGATCATTACTGACCAATAAAAGGCTACAGAGCCTGCAGTTCATGGCAGTTCCATGAGGTGAAAGGAGGTGTGTGGTTCTGTCCTGTAACTCTAAGTCTGGTGAGACCATATTGCTCCTGTTTTCTTTGTGTGGGTGGCAGAAAGCCACACGTATAGTTAGGTTTTCCATTCTGTTTAGCTAGTGGCTCAAACAAGCAGGTTTTTATTTTGTGTTAGCCTGAAGTTAAGGGTAGGTTCACTCTTGCGCCCGGTCTCTGATTTCGGGTTTCCGTCTTCTCCCGAGAGAAACTGGAAAGGAGACGGAAACCCAGAGGTCAGTTTTCAAACTCATTCACTTGAATGACACAATGTCCTGCATGTCCGACTTTGTGTCCGGGTAAAAAAATGGTTTTGCCGCGGAGAGGCAGAAGATGCTCACGGGTGGACACTTTGCACACCCATTCAAGTGAATGAGTTTGAAAACTGACCGCCAGGTTTCTGTCTCCTGACCAGTTTCTCTCGGCAGAAAACAGAAACCTGAAAGAGGAGACCGGACGCAAGTGTGAATCTATGCTTAGGCTGTATTTTGTTTTGCTCATTTTGTGCCTGAGGTCAAGGTTTATTTATTTCCCTGTTTGTTTTTTTCTAAATAAATCAGTTTGCTGCACGTTTTGTGTCCCTATCTTGACTGACTGTTTAGATCTGCACCACTGCTGCTACCGAGCTAACTTCCTCACTCTAGCATCTGCGGGTTGGCAAAAGCTGAACCTCATATAATGAGCCAAGTGCTGTTGTGTGTGATTGCACCGTGCACCCCCGAGCCATCCACCTGCGTGCCGCCACCTACCGCTTGCTACTGGCCCCCCTTCTCCCCCTCGCCTCTGCCCTTTTCCCCCCGCGCCCCAGCCCTCCTTCGCTTAGGCCCCTCCCCCCCCCGTGCGCCCCCAGCCTCCCGTGCCCATTCCCGCATGGCCCTTTCCCCCACCTGCACCTACAGACCCCCTTCTTCATTGCGGGCTTCCTTTGCATGCCCCTGGGCTCCCCGTGCATCCCCAGCCCCCCTTCCCACTGGGCACCCCTTCCCCATATCTCCCCGCTCCTCTCGGCATTCACCACCACAAGCCTCCCTCCCCAGCTCCTCTTGGCACTCATCACCCCCACCACACCCCTAGCCCACCTTCCTCTTGGCACCCCCCTGCTCCTCTCGGCACTCACCACTAGCACCCCCCCCCCTCCTCTCTGCACCCCCACCCTGCTGCTCCATGCTCCCACAATGTGCCTATGGGCCGCTGCGTCCTACTTTCTCCACCCACCGGCATACTCACTGAAAGCGTGCAGCCGGCCGCTGCATCACACCCTCGACATTAAGGCACCATGTCTGCTTCTGTCTGGGCCGCAGCTGAGATGCCATGTTAATTCACTTCGCTCGGCGCCGGCTTCTTCCTGTATAGCGCCGCCCACTGCAGTCTGTGGCCCTATCGGACAACTATTTGAGGACCTGAGATGATGTCATCTCGGGTCCTCTAGCGTACAACCAACATAATTTCGGGGCTCACGGTGGGGATACCCAGTCCGTGACGGGGATTCTAACCAGCATATGGTCTAATCTGAGTGCCATTGCAGGTATGTGTGAAATTTCAAGCAAATCAGTTCTGTCATTTTGGCGTGATTGAGGAACAAACATCCATACCTACAAACATCCAAACTTTGACATTTATAATATTAGAAGGATATGATATGTGTGTAAAAGTCCATTACTAACGTTCAATGTCCATGTCAAGGAATTAAGGAAGCTTCAAACACTCTAAAAAAAGCAAAATGACATGATCAAACGCTTGAAAAAGAAACTTTTCCAACCAAAAGACAACATTCACACCACACTCTTTCCAATGTCTATTTAATGGGCTGACATTTTAGGCTGCCTGGTACATAACAGAACTAAATGGAGTCTAAGGGATACCATAATGAAAGATTACAGAGAGCTATGTTTTTTTCCTGGAGTTTCCCTATTATATAGAAGTAATTAAATTCTGTCAAGAAACCAATAAAAACATATAAATTATGATACAAGATAAACATGTTACAGTTTATTTAGTAATGAAGCAGATGTGGAACCCAGTATGCTTATGATGGTTCTGTATAAATAAAAGAGGGAAACATATGTGGTCTTCTTCAGCTGCTTCCCAGGGATAAAAAAATGTAAATTGGTATCTCCTGTGCCCTCAGTGTTGTCTTTAGCCAAGTAAGGCTGAGCATGTATTCACTTAAACGTATTTAATAACATTTACCTTTGCTAACCTGTGTTTTGATAACTTAAATGGTTGGACTCACATCATCTTTTACGCACATGGAAGTGATTAGTGGCTTTCCTGCTGACCAGTAGGAGTCCATAAAATAAGGCAGTGAACTTTCTTGAGAAAGACCTTAAGGAGAGTAAGGTTAAAAATGACATATATCATAAATGAAGACAAGTTATATAATGAGGAAAAAAGCACTGGAGAAAATTTACTGTTTACACCAACAAAGGGCATAAATGTTCTATTATTTGGCACAATTTTGGTGCACATTGTCACTCAAACTCACTGAAGTCATTACTCCGGCCCTAACTCATCTTTTCAACCTATCTCTAGCATGCCTTCAAACATGCCACCCTCACATCTATACTTAAGAAACAGTCCCTTCAGCCAACTATCGTCCCATCTCACTGCTACTGTACACTTCACAACTGCCTGAACACCATGTCCACTCCAAACTCTCCTCCTATTTCTTGTCCAACCTGCTCTTTGACAGACTTCAGTCAGGCTTCAGACCCCGTCACTCCACATACACTTGCCTTAATCAAAGTCACTAATGACCTTCTAACTGCCAAATCCTAGTGTCATTACTGTCATTACTGTCCTCCTCCTCCTTGATCTCTATGCCTACAATCATTCGCTCCTTCTTGTTAGAAATGTTCTCATCCCTTGGCATCTCAGTTCTGGCCCTTTCCTGGATCTCCTCATACCTCACCAACTGCACATTCAGTGTCTCCCACTTGCATACCACTTCCTCACCATGTCCTATTTTTTATAGGTGTCCTCCAAGGATTTGCAATAGGATCCTCCTGTTCTCCATCTACACCCTTGGCCTGGGCCAGCTCATAGAATCTCATGGTTTTTATTACCATTGCTATGCTGATGACACTCAAATATATTTCTCTGGACCAGACATTACCTCTCTGTTGTCCAGCATTCCAAAGTGTCTTGCGGCCGTAGACTCCTTTCTCTCCTCCTCTTTTTTCAAACTTAACATGCAGAAAACAGAGTTAATCATCTTCGCTCCACCTCGTATGGCCCCTCTACCTGACCCATCTACCAAAGTTAATGGAACATGTTTAACCCTGTCCCACAGGTCTGTTGCCTTGGGATAACCTTGGACTTTGACCTATCTGTCAAGTCGCAAGTCCAAACTCTCAACACCTCCTGCCACCTCCAACTCAAGAACATCCTTCGAATCCGCTCCTTCCTCACCCATAAACTACAAAGATTCTAATCCATTCCCTCATAATCTCCCACTTAGATTAACCCTAGAACGCATACCCATAGAAATCGGGTCCGCCAGGACGGGATTCTGTAATGGATCTGGACCTCCTGGCCAGGCCTGTGAGGCCCCAGGTATGCATTCTAGGGTTAATGTAACACGTTTCTCCATGGCCTCCCAGTGAATACTCTTTCCCCTCTCCAGTCCACCTTAAACTGTGCTGTTCGTTTAATACACCTCTCCCCCGTTCTTCATCGGCTGCTCCCCTCTGCCAATCTCTTTAATGATTACCCGCTGCCCAGCGAATAGAGTTCAAAATACTAATGCTGAAATACAAAGGCATCCACAACCTGTCCCATCCATATATCTCTTACCTAATCTCCGGCTATCTGCCCACACTTACTTCAGATTCTCCAATGACCTCCTACTCCGCTCTATTCTTATCTGTTCTTCACACAACCATCTCTAAGATTTCTCCTGTGCATCTCCCATACTCTGGAACTCATTACAAAGACACATAAGACTGACCTCCACAATCACAGGCTTCAAGAAGGCCCTGAAGACTCACCTATTCAGGAAGGCCTACAACCTCCAATAACACTACTGTCACCACACTGCCATCTGAACAGCTTCTCCCCTCACCTACTGTCTCTATCCCTCTTCCCTCATAGATTGTAAGCCCTTGCGGGCAGGGCCCTTTATCTCACTGTGCCAGTCGGTCATTGTTAGTATTATATTTGTTTGTATATTTTGTGTACCGTATGTAAACCCTGAAATGTAAAGCACCATGGAATTAATATAATAATGTACATCACCATGGAATAAATATAATAATGTACAGCACCATGGAATTAATATAATAATGTACAGCACCATGGAATTAATATAATAATGTACAGCACCATGGAATTAATATAATAATGTACAGCACCATGGTATTAATGTAATAATGTACAGCACCATGGAATTAATATAATAATGTACAGCACCATGGAATTAATATAATAATGTACAGCACCATGGAATTAATATAATAATGTACAGCACCATGGAATTAATATAATAATGTACAGCAACATGGAATTAATAGTTTTATATAAATAAACAATAATAATAATTGTGCAACTCTACTTTTTGGTCAGTTTGGCCACAAGCTGAAGAAGAGGAGTGGGACTTAGCCAAAAGGGTTGTGGCTTAAGGAAATGTTGTTTGAGATGAGACATTTTGCACTAAAATTTCTGCATAAATTTTTTTTCGAAAACTAAAGCTCCACGCACATAAACGTGACCTATGTCAGTGTGGTAGCTATGTTTTAATATATTAATGTGCTAACAAAATCCTTGAGAGGTGCAGTTCACCCTTCCCAACTGGGTTGTCAGACATAGACACATAAGTTGTGCCACAATTTTGATGCATTTTCAACAATACATCTGCCGCTTATAAGAACATTTATCAAGACTGGGACACTTTGTGCTAGTCTTAATATTGTGAGTGCTGGCAGAAGATGTGCCAAAAGGACTACAAGACTTAAGTCCTTTCATAATTCTGGCAGTCTGCAGGCAGACCTGTGTGCAAGAATTGAGATCTATGTCTGGCAAGGACTGTAATAAATTCCCCCAATATGTAAGAAAAAAAAAATGGAAAAACTGACACATTAGGAGAAATTTATGAAAGTCTAAAAAAAGGGCCCATAACAACCAATCATTGTGCAGCTTTCAGAACTGTCATACATGTCCTGTACCATATTTATTATAGTGTTAGGTGAACCTCTCTAGTTTTCTTTTGAACTTGACCATTTGTGTTTCAAGATTGATTTCAGTCCAAATAACTTTGTTCCAAATCTAAATTTAAATTGGCTTAAAACAAAGTGGCCCAGGTTTACTATTGTGGTTATGACACTGGTGTAAATTTGGCACATCTTTGGCATACTGTAGTGCAGTGTGGTGCATCTTTAGCATATCTTGGCACATAAAAGCGCCACCATGTGCCAAACATGTACCAGAATTGTATAAAAAAAATTCTAGTTTCAAGTAAGCCAATTTACAGTAGGTATAAATGTAGCCCAGACAATAAGGATATGCCAATTTATCATCCAGCTTCAGCCACGGTGATAAATCTGGTGCATATTCAGTGTAAATTTGCACTGTCAGACTATTAGTGAATCAGGCCAATGTATGTCACCCTGAGGACCCTGGAGCTTTTTCTCCGCTAGCGGAAGGCTCTATGTCACTCACTCCTATGATCTCTCCCTATATCTGTCTAAGTAAATACATCTATCTAATCTATCCTCTTCTCCTCACTTTCCGCTATTACCCCTCCTATATTGAACTGTATTTTTTGTAGTAATACTATTTTTTTTATTTTATCAAGCTGCTGATCAGTTCTCTGACTTCTTCAGTTCTCTCTGACTTCTACACAAAATGGCAATTCTCTGGGTATTTTCTTATACATATGTTGCCTTTACCATTGTCATTGACCTTTCCACCCACACATAGATACTCATGACTGGCTGAGAGGCTGATGTAAAGGATTATTGGAAAATCCGTCTGGTTCACTGATCATGTGGTCCCTTGTTCTCCACTTCCTCTGGAATAAATGGAAAATGTTTCAGCGTTGCTAGAATCTGAAGTTCTTGGTGAATTTTGGTTTGGTGGGAAAGGTGTTATAGATGTTTGGAAAGTGGCATGGATTATGAATCGACAGTGTGTGTCAAAACAGTTAAAAGTTTGATGCAATTTTCACCGGCAAAGTAAGGCAACTAATATATGGTATAAGCCTAGACTAGATATTCTACAGATACCCCAGATTCATCATACAACATCAGTGACTGTGATAAATCTGGTGCAGTCTATATTTATCTAGTCTAAATTTACACTGTCTAAAAACTATGCAGAATTTATTAATCTCCCAGTGTATTATTATTCATTAAGAGTTCCTTTGAATTGTTGGAAGCAACACAAAACATACAATGAATATATATAACTCCCAACATGGTTGGCTGCATATTAAAGCTAATAGGGGAGATTAATGAAGACTGCCATTTTTAACACCAGTCTTCACAACCCTTGTGCTGGCAGAAAGCGCATCCAACTTCAGTGTAGGTCCACGTCTCAACAATAAATGAGACACACCCTTATCCCTAAAGGGACCCCAAAGGATCCATGGCACTAGTCAGTTCAGCTCATGCCTCTGATCTCAGGAGCAACACTATCAACTGAAGTCTTACTCGGAGGCTAAGGCCCCACGTTGCGGAAACCCAGCTTTTTTTCTTGCAGATTTTGTTGCGTTTTTTTTTTTAACCAAACCTAGGAGTGCCTACAGAAGGAATGAGAAATATCTAGGAACAACTTAGGGTAAGTTCACACAGGGTTTTTTGGATCAGAACCTGAGCTACTGTATAGTTAACTTCAGACACATTGTAACGGACCATCAAAATATAGACATGTCCTATTTACGTCTGTTTTCATTTTAATGTACACCACAATACACTGAAATGTACGGGAGATTCCTGGAAACGATTGCCCCTCGAGTGCAAAACAGCTGTGAAAAGTGGATGTTTTACAACCATTTTGCACCTCGGTGGTGGGAATGTCGTCTAATGCTAGGGGGTGTACTTTTTGCATGCGCAGGTTTTTCAGCAGTTTTATGTTTAGTTTATGTTTCAAAGAGAGAATGAAAAAATATCAAGTGTAACTCAACTGAAAACAAGTTTTTGATGCACTTTGAGGTGCAGTCAACTCCAGTTTCTCGAAAATTTGTGTTTTCTCCTATTTCTTTTTTAAGCTGAAAGATTCAACAAGGAACTTGTGTCTGAAAGCAGAAGATAAGGTGTATTATTTTCTTAGATTTTGGATTTTTATTTTAAACGTTAAACTTAGAGGATTTACTCTCCACTATGAAGAGGAGAGTATAAAAGTTACAAAGAACAGATGCACAGTCTATGCTTAGAACTGCGAGCCAAAGTTATAAAATTAGAGAATACCGGAAGAGATAAAAGATAATGATCCGATTAGAAGTCTTTTTCCAAATATTAAGAGACGATGTTAAAATTACTATGAACTATTCGAGCTAATAACTATGTAAAATATTTCTAAAAAATACTGAGGTTTGATATCTAAGGCCGAGGCCCCACGTGGACAGGTACAGTATAGTCACAGCAAAGTGGATGAGATTCGCGCCCATAAGACCAAACTAAGACATTCATTATTTTCTTTATTTGTCTATTTTGCGAGGATGTATCAGCGTTTATACTATTTTCCATTTTCCCCTTTTTGTGATATATGTTGTTTTTATATTTTTGTGTACAAATAAATTATATTATATATTATGTGTGGAATTCTCATTTTGGGGAGTGACATATAAACAGTTTGCTACAAATCTGTGATTTTTATATTACAATTAACCCTATTTCTTTGTGTTTGGTTTGTACACCAAATGTGTCATAACTTATCCCAGTACATATCCCTAGATCTCAGAATAAAACAGACCCCAGGCCAGACCCAAAAATGAATAAAAATACAAACTCTAGGACCTAAACAAGGTATAAACTCCACACACCAAAGTAAGTGCAGACTCCAATATTACATACAGACTCTGTACCAAGTATGAGTAGTGATGAGACAGGTAGTACTGTACACTGTCCTGATGTGGTGAAACAATTATAAAAACTCCACTAATGCTAATGCTTAGTATCCCATTTTATTCTGTATATATGGACACTGCACAGTGGCACCTCTTGTTCTGTATGCTATGTGTAATTGTCACTATCTGGACAGTGACGCATTAGGCAGTCTATGTGGCTTTAGTGTGGTATGACTGGCTGACAAACTAGTTCTGAGCTATCCTCAAATACTGACTTGGTTCGGTTTTGAGGCAAAGTGCAGCTATACACCAATGAGTATGATGTGTGCTGTATGCTGGGTGAACACGTTTGTTTAGAGGGTGGGGGTGTTAGTGGGTCTGTTAAGAGGCCCATAGACGTTCAATATTATTTTGCAATGTGGGTTGCACAATATTTTGACGGCGTCCCCTAGATGGTCAATATTATTGTACAATATTTTGGTTTGTACAAAAGATTGTACCGTATGGAGGCAATATTGAAGATTGTGCAATACATTGCGCAATCGCGAGCACAGACGTACAACCACATTGTGCAAACAGTCCCTGCCAGAAGTCAACATGTTGAGTGAAACTGAATTGTGTTGCGTGATAATTGCTGTGACCGCAAGTCGTAAAAAAGGAAAGAAAATAGGCTCGCAGAAAGGTAGAAAATGGGCCAAACAGTGGTTTATTGATAGGGAGAAGTTCACCCATGACAAAGTACTCAATGAACTGAGAGTAATTGAACCAAATGATTTCCGCAACTTTGTACGAATGGACAGAGAATTATTTGATGAACTCCTTGCTTTGGTTACTCCTGAAATCGGTAAAAGGAACACTATCAAGCCCAAATACATCACTAACACAAAAAAATTGCGCAATATTGCCAACAGACAGCACAATATTATCCCATTTGCACAATATATTTTCAAGATTTTGAAAATCACACAATATATTGCACAACCTTTCAAAATTGCCCACATACGATCAATTATATTGCACAAACCAAAATATTGCGCAATAATATTGATCGTCTAGGGGCCCCTTTACTCCAATCAGGGGTGAACCTGGGCTTTCTGACGCCTGAAGCGGCGTCAGAAAGCCGCCCCCCCCCACCCGGAGGAGGGGCGGAGCTGTGGGGCGGGGTTGCAAGAAAGGGGCGTGGCCGTGCTGAAGGGGTGGGGTCGAGCTGAAAGGGGGCGGGGCCGAGCGGAGCGAGCGGCATTCGCAGGCAAAGAGCAGGCAAGGAGAGGACCTGCTCTCTGCCTGAGTGTGAGGGGCGGCCGCTGGAGCAGCGCTGCGTCCAGCAGGGCCGCCCCAATACACCGCTCTCTTCCCGTGTCAGGCTGCAGCTTGTCCTGCACTGGCTTAGGTCAGCAAAAATGCCACCCTCCCGAGACCCTGGCATAGCACCACCTAAAGCGGTCGCTTCAGGTCGCCTCATGGGAGGTGCGGCGCTGACTCCAATACTAGTGAGTACAGACCTTTTGGGACTTATGTAGACCCCTATGGCTTCACCACATCAACTTGAACTCCAGCTCCATTTACACCATTGGGGTGGTGATAGTGCCTCATTTTTCTCAGAGACATACTACCTATGGTATATGGGATTAAGATGTGAGATCCCTATACTGCTAGGGGCTATTACGCCGGTAGTTTTCTATAGACAGACTCTGTTGTACGTAGTTAATACCACTTACACCCACGAACTCAGTTATGGTTCAGTTTTTGACACTTTCAGTTTCCTTTTGATATGAATTGGTACTTTTAAAGGACAAATAAAAGTAATATTTTAGTGTATCTTTTTTGTTTTTCACATACCAGTACTAAGTTGATACACCTTCTTTACTATCACTCCCTCTTTCTTGAAGTATTAACCCATTAACTGCCATGATCCCCAATTGGGGATCGGGTACTTTAACTCGCCTATGACCACCATCTGTCAATGAGTAATAGAAACAGGACATTCACGTGCGCCAGCAGGATAGGAAACCTAAACTGATCACATGTATGCATTGACTTGCGTATACGAGGGCAGTTCCCATAATATTGGGCGAGAAAAAAGGCAGTTAGTGGGTTAATAATCAAGCAAACATGTTGTTCATCATTCATTTCAATGGGACTGAGCTGTAACATTGCCATGTGACCAAAAGACATGAAGTCACTTCCTGAGAAGAAGAAAGCAGCCATGATCATTATTATTAAGTTCTTACATAAAGGTTTACAATTGCTTAGGCGCCTGTCCAGATAATCAGGAAGTCATTGATGTACCACATCCTCACATAATTCAATAGAAATGTCACATGAATTTTATTCTCACATTTGTAGTGGATTTATTTTTGAACACTGGAAACACATAGGGAGTGTATTACATGCATTTGAAAACCAAAAGTGTCTGTGAAGGATATTCATACAGGCATAATATTAAACTATAATGATAAATAAAATCTCTCCAAGTGACTTCTGAACGTCACAATCTCACTAAATCCATGTATTATCTATCACTATCTACGGATGATTAGCTCTTAATATTGTTATTATTATTATTATTATTATTATTATTATTATTAAACCTCATCATCATCATAATCATCAACATAATAATATTATCTCTCATTCACATATGATTTATTGGCTGTAATCTCATTATTATTGTTATTATTATTATTAATATTATTATTATTAATAATAATATCAATAACAATAATATCTACACATGATTTATGTCTCTAATCTAATTATTATTATTATTATTTATTATTATCCATTATTGACTCGACTCACATAATTATTATTAATAGATTGTATTTGCAGTAAATAATAACTTGTATACTGGTTGTATTACTGAATAATTTATAAAATTTAGAAAAATTCTCTATAGAACGGTCAAAATATAAACAGTGTCTTAGACACCATTTCTGTCTTGGGCCCAGAGTGGCAAGGCTATTGCTTATTTATTATTGTAGTCATACTGCTGCATTATTTTAGAGATCATTTTATCCCAGGGAGACATATATAAAATGCAGTTAGATTTGGGAAAACATCAGGAAAAATCTTTCAGTCTTTGAAATTCCCTGCAAAATAATAAACACAGCTGAAAACGTATTTTCTCTGCCAGTTTCATCTTTTCTAATGGATAATGGCAATGACCCTTAAAGTTTCCTGGCCTGACATGAGTCGGATGAAGAGTTATTCCTAATTTACACAGTAATGACATAGCATGTAGTGATGTGCTTGTGCAAATATGGAGTGCTAAGTACCTATTATTCAGTCAGTTCTTACTTTCTTGTTTTCATTGTGCTTTAATTTTACCAATGTCTTCAGCTTTTCTTATTCTGGGCATCCTGGACCCGTGCCCAAAGCCAGCAAAAGGAAGGTGTGGACAATAAGGTCACCAAAGTCAGGTGCATGACCAAATGCTTTGCATTGCCACAAAGATAGTGCACCCCCTGCTGGTGTCATCAGTGCAGGATTTAAAACAACCATATACTGAGAAATAGCATCAGACAAACTATATTCATTGAGCTTAGGGCAGATCGCAGTCTGTTACTGTGCTCCCAGCAGGAGACTAGGCTAGTCTGCATTCAGTGGGGTAAGGGATACGCATGAATACATGCATGGTAGGGGCCCAACTTTCCTTTTTTTCTTTTAAGAGAATGTTACCTTCTGGATTATCCCAGGCAGTAAATGCAAATATTTACTTCCCAATCCCTGCTCCTGCCCACGATCTGCTCCTTCATCTCCTTCAGCCTCTAGGGGCATCATACATTATGTCCTTACACTGAACAGCATCCAGATGTCATGTCCTGGCATAATATACAAAAAGAGGCAGTATATTGTAAGGGAACCTGTAAATGGGGCATCTGCTGTATGGAGGCCAGTAAAGGGATCATTTATGGTATGGCGACCTGTAAAGGGGACACTTACTGTGTGGGAGGCCTGTAAAGGGGTAACTATTATGTGGGGGCCAATAAAACGGACAGTATACTGTATGGGGCAAAAAAAGGAGGCAATGTACTGTATATGGTCCAACAAAGGGGAAATATTCTATATGTGGTCCAATAAAGGGAAATATACTTTGTGGGATCCAATAAAGGGGACCATATACCATTTGGGTGATCAGTAAAGGGGATGGTATACCTTGTGGGGGCCAAAAAAGTGGTTTGTATACTGTGCCAGAGACAATAAAAGGGAAATATACTGCGAGTAGAGTCAGTAAAGGGAGTTAGTAAAGACAGCGAGATATTATGTGGGGGTCAATAAAGGAGACATTATACCATGTAGTTGTCAGTAAAGGGTCCTTATACTGTGTGGGGGGTTAGCAATGGAGGCATTGTACTGTGTGCGAGCCACTAAAGAGAGTGTTATAGCATGTGGAGGCCAATGAAGGAGACGTTATATCATGTTTTGGCTGGAGGACACCAGTCAAAACCTTGCTATGAGGTGTGGGTTTTCTTAGATATTAAACAAATACTATTACTTCTACAGCAGCACTTGAAAGTTTATTCTTCTTTAACCCTTCAAAGGGTATTTTGTAAGTTTATGCTTGGCGACTTTTTTTTCTTCATTAAATTTTTTATTGTTTACAGTGAGTAAAACAGAACAAAGTACAAGATAAGAAAACCTGTACAAAAATGTTGGTGGGAGGGAGGATCAACAAAGGAAGGGGTTTCAGGGGCGTAGCACTTGGTAGGCGGAAATTATGGTAACTGGGGAAGAGGGTAACATTTAACTCTGGCACAGCAGAGTTAATCTAGAGTAGACTGGTAAGGCAAATTGAAATGGATTGGTGATAAGGGTCAGACCTGGGCAACGTACGGCCCGCGGGCCACATCCGGCCCTCTGACTGCTTCTGTCCGACCCGAATAGCTTGTGGAAGTTCATTCAAAGACCTGAGATGATGCCATCACAGCCTATCACCAGGATAGGCTATGACTCGTTAGTGGCCGGAGCCACACGGGACTGTGTGCTTACTGCAAGCTGCCGGCAATGGAGGCTGCTGGATGATAAAGAAGAGAGAAGAGACAGCATGTGAGCAAGAGGGGGGAACTAGGGGCAGATGGAGTGGGGACATTAAACTGGGGCAGCTGGAGGAGGATATTAAACCATGGGGGTAGCTGGAGGGGGACATGTCTGCCTCTAGTTGCCCCCAGTTTAATGTCCCCCTCCAACTACCCCCACTGTTAATCTCCCCCTCCAGCTGCCCCAGTTTAATGTTCCCTTTAGTTTCTGCTAGTTTACACTGGGGCATGAGGAGAGGGACTTAATAGTGTGGGACATTTGGAGGGGAACATTAAAATGTGGGTACATATAATGTCCGGGTGACTGTAGGAGGATTATACTGTGTGGGGGCACATGGAAAGATGATTGAGAATGGGCGGAGTCAGCATTGAAGTTTGTGGAGCTATATTTGCCGCTGCGCGGATGGCCCTCTAGAACTGTTACAATTTCTCATGTGGCCCCATGGGAAAATTAATTGCCCACCCCTGGTCTAGGTAGTTCAAGTCATGCGGAAGCGTGTGTTGGCCGTGTTAGGGATAGGGGGTAGCAGATAGGGTTAAAGAGGGAAACAAACATGGGGAGAGAGAACTAGTGGGGGAAATATTGCAGTGGGAGAAGGAAAGTTAGGTTGAGGAGGTAGAAAAGCTAGACTGGAAGTCAGGAGAGTAGTTAAAGGTGTTCCAGAGGATCCACACTTTCTGGTGTGAGCTGTCACATCCTAGGAATAACGGATCTCACCACCACCAACTCAAATCCAATCAGTTTGTACATGAGTTTGGATTGTAGTTTTGAGTAGGGGAGCAAGGAGGACAGGGCTAGAATGTGATAGAATCTAAGTGGCGAGCAGCCGGGTGAGTGGGAGAGGAATGAAGAGTGGAGAGCATCCAGGAAGTCTGGGATACCCAAGACAGGAGTAAGCAGGCCATCATTCAAGAATAAGCAAGCAATGAGATGGTACCTCCTGTATACACCAAGAACTTGGCGTTTGATGTATGGGAGATCCAGAGTTGCTCTATCTGACCAGTGATGTTTACGTAACCATGGAATAGCTGTAAGAGGTGAGGGCAATCCAGAACTTGGAGCAAGTGAAATGGTGCCAATCTAAGATTCGGGCAGCAACTATCAGGATTGTTTGGAAGAGATGAAGTCTGGGATGGATGTTAATTTTTAGAAGGTTTTGATGAGATGAAAGTCAATAGACTGGACTCTGATGGGTGTAAATGGGTCTGGAAGAAACAACGGAAAAAGGGGCTAATGGATTGAGAAATTGAAGGACCTGTCAAGTTTGGTGGAGGAAGCCGGATGATATGGGGTTGTTTTACAGCCAAAGGTGTTGGATACTTGACAAGAATCCATGGTGGCCTCAATGTTGAGCTATATGTGAGTATCCTACAAGATGTACTTCGTACACTCAAGTACTTTGGGTATGAAAAGGATCACATGGTGTTCCTGCAGGACAACAACCCGAAGCATACGTCGAGATTAGCAAAGAAATAGTATGATGACAAAGAAGTAGAGATGCTGGTCTGGAATCCACACACCTCAACCCAATTGAAGCCAAAAGTTAAAAACATTGTTACCCTTTTGCTTGTCAGTGTATAAGTAAATAACTAAGTCTGATATTTTTGACCCATTTGTCTGCTTTGGTTCTCTTTGTTTCATATTAGGTCTGAAAAGCTAGCACCATTTTAGGTCAAATTTACGAAAAAATATAGAAAAGTCTGATGGGTTCACAAACTTTCAAGTGCCACTGTTCACTATAGAGGTTATTCACTGATTTCCTTAGTAACAGGTGCATTGTAGAATATAAACTTTGTTTTAAGATAATCTGCTGAATAGGGAGCCATTAGTAAGGAGAACTTAGCAGCTGTATACCATTTTTGTGGTGTTTTAGCACACACTCTAAGGCTCCGTTCCAACGGAGTAACGCGTCGCGCATTCAGACACGTATACACGTGTCAGAGTGTGAGCGCTCAAAACAGATCAAATCAAATCAGTGGGTTAAAAAGCCTCCCATTGATTTCAATGTGCAGCGCCCGTAAGCTGGCACACATTGAAATGAATGGGATCTGTTTTGAGCGGTCACACTCTGACACATGTATATGTGTCTGAATGCGCGGCGTGTTACTCCGTGGGAACGGAGCCTAACTCTTGTGCTGCCTGAGGCAAAAATTTAAATGGTGCTCCCTCCTTCAATTTGAGTCCAGGGCCATATTTACCATGAGGTGAGCTGAGCATCGCAATGTAGACTCCCTGAGGGTTGACACTGATTTGGGGGCAGATTCCCTCATAAATTGATCATTCTTATTAATAGTCTCTTTTATAAATATCAGACTAAACAATGACCAGTTCAGCTCCACTGCATAGGTATTACGGAAATGATAATTGCAAAGTTGCAATAAAACTACACATAAATAGAGATGAGCGAGTAGTACTCGATCGAGTAGGTATTCGATCGAATACTACGGTATTCGAAATACTCGTACTCGATCGAGTACCACTCACTAGTCGAATGTAAAAGTTTGATGCAGAACCAGCATTGATTGGCAGAATGCTATACAGTCGGCCAATCAACGCTGGTTCTTCTCCTACCTTTAGAAGTCTTCTCCATGCAGCTTCCCCGCGGCGTCTTCCGGCTGTGAATTCACTCTGCCAGGCATCGGGCCTGGGCAGAGCCGACTGCGCATGTCCGCTTGTAGTGCGGGCATGCACAGTCGGCTCTGCCCAGGCTCGATGCCTGGCAGAGTGAATTCACAGCCGGAAGATGCCGCGGGGACGCTGCACGGAGAAGACTTCTCGGAGGATCCAGCCCGACCCTCACTCGTGGACTTGGTAAGTATAATTTGATCGAACGTTGCCTACCCCTGAAACGAGCATTTTCCCCCCATAGAGTATAACAGGGTTCGATATTCGATTAGAGTAGTCGAATATTGAGGGGCTACTCGAAACGAATATTGAACCTTGAACATTTTACTGTTCACTCATCTCTACACATAAAGTATGGACCATATATGTCTGCAGATTTTTAACTCTTCCTATCAACCTCCACTGGAATTTCATATTTTGGTGACAAAGAAATAAGCAGGAACTGTTTCCTGTTTGTTATGTAGATCCACATAAATGGCGAGAAGTCAACTCAAATCACCACCCAGGAAAAATATTAGTCAGTGACTGTCACAACATCTGCTTTGTGAACTCTACTGAGATTTCGCAAGCGTAGCTTTGCATTCTTGTGTGCCATTCATATACACAAGGATCTTGTTTATAAAACGTGTTTTCGGCAATACCAGTTACGTGAAATACAAGCCTGGAGATAAAAAAACAGCTCACAAAGTAAATTACTCTAGAACATGGACACCACTTTTATCAGATATTGGTATGAATAGAAAACAGCAGATTCTTGGTGTTACGGTGGTATGTAAGACAAGGATCAGCAGCTATTCAATTCTTCCTCTCAGATTAGAGAAGCACAACAACGCCATGAATAGGTCACTCCTTACTTACTAATCCTTTGCCGCACAGGCTCATTGTCAGATTTATACTCACTTCAAATGGGGAATAATCTTCTCTCAGGAACAACTAAGATTGCCCAAAGTCTGAAAAAGGCTCCATGGCAACTCCAGCATGGCTTTTCATTTACTTGGAAGGATTTGTGATGTGCAGGACCCGCATAAGACCCTTTTTTCTTTTCACGGGGATTACTTCCTCTGCAAAGAAAAGAGCAGCTAGAATATGCAATAGACATTTCTTGCTGCATATATTAGAAACTTCTCATATGGTCCAAAGATCAATCTGTAAGGATGTTTCTGGGAAGGGTACACAGAATATTTCAGGAGGCAACTTGGGAATTCTGGACTCTGGGTTGCAAGTAAAGGTAGCCAGAAACACAAAGAATCCCCTCTAAACGAAAAAGCCCATAATTATTTCAGCATTCACTTGTGAATATACATGAATAGCTATAGATTTAGTTTATGTAGTGCAAATATGTGAAAAGTAAAAACAAATACATAAGACCCAAGGCCTAAATTTACTAATAGTTAGATGGTATAACTATAGACTGAAAATACCCCAGATTCACAGCCACTGAGGCTGGATGATAAATCTGCTGCTTCTTTAGACTGCCTAGACTAAGTTTATATCACCTATTAGCTTACTCTGAGCTAGACATTTACCCCCAAATTATGGAATTTTGGCCATGTATTGTTGCATTTAATCCATGACCCTTTTTCATGAACAGAACTTGAGTAAGTAGAAACAATTACAGCTCAAACAAGATGCACCAAGATGTGTCAAAGTGTCCCAAGATGAGCCAAAGATGCAGCACATTTATGTCAGAGACTAGCAGTTACCATAGACTACCCTGTATCAAGTCTGCCCTATTGTGTGCAATGAGATATCTCCTCATGAGGGCATCCATAGGAACACAATGAATTTAAATCTTGCTTTTCATATGTAAAAGTGAGTATTTCAATAAGGGATGCAAAGGGAAACTGTCATCTCAGAATATCTGCTCAGAGAGGGCAGCAGAAAGTAAATTCATAAATGTTTATTTCCCTCATGTGTCATATATTGCAATTCAAGAGTTTTTGAGAATTTACCCTTCAGGCCTGGTTCACATCTGCGTTCGGTATTCCGTTTGGGGAGTTTGCTTGGGGACCATCTGAATGTAATACCGAACACATTAAAAAGCGGTACGTGTGTTTTCTGCTCAGTGTCCGCATGAATCATGCAGAGAGAAAAGTACGGTAGTTCCTGAAGTACTTTTCTCTCTGCATGACTCATGCGGACACAGTGCAGAAAACACACGGACCCCATTATATGTAGTCTGTGCGCTTTCATTGCTCACCGCTTTTTAATGCATTCGGTATTCCATTCAGGTGGGGCTCCAAATGGACTCCCCCAACGGAATACCGAACGCAGATGTGACCCAGGCCTCAGACTTCACAGCACACAGCCAGTTTTATGCGTCCATAATATGTGGAGCCACATTAGCCATGTGCACTTACTCCAAGATTTCCCTGTAGAATACAACTGATCACTGGGGATCCTAGCAGCAGGACAACCTGTTATCAGTCTTCAGGGGACCCTTTTAACAAATATTAGAGATGAGCGAGTAATATTCGATTGAGTAGGTATTCGATCGAATATTACGGTATTCGAAATACTCGTACTCGATCGAGTACCACTCGCTATTCGAATGGAAAAGTTCGATGCAGAACCAGCATTGATTGGCCGAATGCTATACAGTCGGCCAATCAACGCTGGTTCTTCTCCTACCTTTAGAAGTCTTCTCCGTGCAGCTTCCCCGCGGATGCCTGGCAGAGTGAATTCAGAGCCGGAAGATGCCGCGGGAACGCTGCACGGAGAAGACTTCTCAGAGGATCCAGACCGACCCTCACTCGTGGACTTGGTAAGTATAATTTGATCGATTGTTGCCTACCCCTGAAACGAGCATTTTCCCCCCATAGACTATAATAGGATTCGATATTCGATTCGAGTAGTCGAATATTGAGTGGCTACTCGAAATGAATATCGAATATCAAACATTTTACTGTTCGCTCATCTCTAACAAATATGTCATTTCGCGGTGGACAACTCCTTTGCTTTAAGTTTCACTCAACAGGATAAAAAAAAGAGGAATGAGAGGAAAGATATGCTATATGTTAGCCCATGCGCCATGCATCAAAGAACAGGACCTGATGAAATACTAATTATTTGGAACAATACTAGCACAGGAACCACGTCATGGCTGCACGTCTCTTGTGAACACCAGCACTTTGTATAGTCTGATTAAAAAAAAAACCTTTAACCTCTTGTCTTCCATCAGGAAGTCATATTCTGTTTCCTAGATAAAAGTCATGATAAAGTGTCTCCCCTCAGTGAAGAGATGATAGAATACATCAGATATGGTAATAGGACATTCTTGTGCACCTGATATCTCCTGGAACATGATGGTGCACAGTAACTCCTGATGATATATGCTTCTTCCACATCATGATACAAGAGGCACAGATAACTCTTTGTTTGAGAACGGTTTTCTCATTAAACTCACATTTTCACGGTTCACCAGAATAACCAAGATCTGTCTACTGCTTCTTCTGTTCAACAGTTTTATTCCATTAAAGATAACATAAACTGCCCAAACAATTGCAGCATTGTGGTGAGCCGAAGTTCAAAGGGTGAACGGACGTCACAGAGGAAAAATGTCTGCTTTGAAGACGAAATAGCAGGGTATGGTTGTGAGGTTTAATGGCATTATACGATAAAAATATCAATGAACACAAAGCAATGATCTAGTTTCATGGAGGGGATAGAGTGGGATGTGCTTTGTATAAAAATAATGTGGAATTCATATTTTTTGCAGCCTGTGTATATTTTTGTGTTTCCTTTTGTATGAACATCATACATTTCTGTTCCATTTTTACATTTCTCATCAGGAAAAGAAAAAAAGTGATGGCTTCCTATACTGAAAAGAAACAGGAAAAAGAAAAAAAAAAAACATTTGGGATATCTCTTTGGGACAGTGGCTCAGTGGCTAGCAGTGCTGTCTTGTAGCAATGACGTTCTGGTTTCATCTGTATGTTTCAGTGCTTGCATGCGCTTCCCACTGAGTACTTCAGTTTGTTCCCTCTTCCATACTTGCTGATAGCTTAGATGGCTTCCTGTAGTGAGTGTCTAAAATAGGGACATTACATGGCGAGCCCCACTGGGGTACAGGAAATAGTGGGAATAGTTCTTGTCTGGACAGTATTGCGGAATATGTTAGTTTTATTACAGATGTAGCAGAATTGAACTTATTTAATGTATCACAAAACACTACAAAAGTAACTGAAACAATAAGGTTAAGGTTCTGTACCACAGTGTTATTGGTGTAAACTTTGCTACATCTGTACATGTATTGCTTTAGTTGTGTATTACAGTTTCAAGTATTGAAACTAATGCTCTAGATATACAATGTACCTTAAAGGGGCTCTATTATTAGATTTTTGGCATTTGAGATAAACATATGCCTGAATAGCCCTTAATTCAAGTGCTGCTAATTGTTTTAGAAAAGACCCCCCCTGTTTTATTATGATTTACTGGTAAAACGGATATGCTAATGAGTCCCTCTGTGCACCCTGGGCTTACTGCGCATGCCCGAGCGCCATTTTCTTATGGAGAACTCCACAGTTCTCAACAAGAAAATGGCGCTTGGGTATGCTTACTGTGCATGCCCGAGATTTCAATCTGCTACCGCCGAGAATACAGATCCTGGAGGCAGTTACTCGCAGGGAGGAGGAGGAAGGACTTAGAGCACAAGCAACAGAGGTGGGCGTGAGCAAGGTTTGATGCTGGGGGGTGTACGGAATGCCCAGGGTACATGGAGGGACTCATTAGCATATCCGTTTTACCAGTAAATCATAAAAACGGGGGGGGGGGGGTCTTTTCTAAAACGATTAGCAGCACCTGAATAGCCTTTTTAACCCCTTCCCGTCAATGGCACTTTTTGACTTCCTGACCAAGCTCGGTTTTCCAAAACTAACATGTGTCACTTTATGTGGCAATAACTTTGGAATGCTTTAACTTACCAAAGTGATTTTGAGATTGTTTTTTTGTAACAGATCCTGAACCGATTCAGTACATGCAATGCAACTGACACACTGGATGCAAGAAAGGATTCCTTAAAATAATACCAGATAAGTTGGGTCATCAGTTTCTCTGCGGCTTTACTGTAATATGCTGGGGGAATGCTGCCCATGTATGTGAATGAACCCTAAATAGGGTGCGGTTGCAACAAGAGTTTAGTAGATGGCACGATGAATACTTTGAGTGGTGCTGGGGTGGGAAAAATGGTGCCAACACTTAAGGCTAGGATGCAGCAAAGGCGTAGTGTTTGGCAGAATAAGTGCTTTGAGGGTCAAGATTGGAGGGGGAGTAGTTGCTGTCTTCAACTACATCCATGTCTAGTATTTTTAGAGAGAGCTTAGGCAGCAAACAAAATTTTTGTTTGGGGTGAAATCAAGCCTTAATACACACCCAGAAGTGTTTCCTAAGGAGACATAATAGCCCTCTACTACATAAAGGAGACTAGTATTATAAGTTTCGTGTAAAGTTGTGGGGACGTATTGATGGCTTTGCATTAGTATCCAGGAAGTTACAATTCTATCTGCAGGAACTGTACAACAAAGATAACGTAGCTATTGAGGACATTGGAGGATTATGGATTTCTCACCCACAGGAATAGGAACTGACAGACTAAGTAAAAAAACTGGCAAAGTCTCTAAAGCTACAGTGATTATTAGCACAATATAGTGTGATAATCCAAGTGCAGAATAGATTATACCCTCCACAGAAAAGGATTGTCCAAGGTTTCATAAACCTCTAATCTCTTTTATCTCAGTGGGAGGTGTATAAATCAGTACTCATAAGGGTGTATTCACATGAGACGGTTTTGTGGTGTAAGAAATTAGAAAAGAAGATCAGAGAAGCATGTGCTTATTCAGCATTACCTCCTGTAAAGAAACATTGCACTCATGGTAATAGAGGCATATATTACTGAATATTGCAATATACAAGACGAGCATCTCTGATCAACATTTATGGGCTTTGTGCGGCCTGGCTGAATTTCTTCAGAAATACAAAAAAGTTGAGCTGCCTATTTTATTTTACTTAATTTTTTTAATTTTAAGTGGAAAGAAACATGAAAATGTGAAACATATGTAACGCAAATATCAATTCAAATACAAGATAATCCGATGAGTCGAACAATATGTCTTATTCATCACTAAAAGACATTTCCTATTTCTTATAATGTAAGAGAGGACCCTCCTTAAGACGTTCTCCTCTCACAATTGTCATAGTACATTAAGCAACCATTTGCCTGCCAATTGTAAATCCTGATTTTGTGCAGCTACATGGCACATCCAGCTTTACCTTATTACATATGTCTAGAATACTTCAGAGCTTCAGTCTTGTATGAAACATACAATAAAATGTGCAATATTCAATACAATACGCAGATAACACCAATATTATCACTGCTAAAAAGCTATTGTGAGAATTAATTTACTACTTGGACTACTGAACAGACACCTCTTCTGTGTCCTCCCCGGCAAGTACAACTTCCTTGTCTTTATTTCTTCCGCCTATTGTTCTAATATATTTGAAGGTAATTTCATGGAGAATAAATCATAAACCCAGCAAGTACTGATGACATGTGTGCAATATTCTGCAGAATCTCCAGTTGTTTTAATAAAAGTTTAATGTTGTTTAATAATTTCTGTATTTATCTGTACAAAGCAGCGCTATCTATATTGATGATGCTATAGTCTGGGCCACATATTGATAAAATCAGGGCCGCACCCATGGGGGGGGGTATAAGGGGTCAGGCCTCCCCTCTGAGCATCAGAACTTATTTTTTACCATTTAGCATTGGATCCCTCGTTTTACAGTCACAGCAAAGTGGAGGGGATTCTAGCGAATCCCATTCCCACCTTGTGGAACATATATATGTGAAATGGACACACTGTGATCTCCAGCATGTCAATTATACCTATGATAGTGTTAGTTGTTTCCCTATAGGTATAATGCAAGCAGAAAGTCTGCAGAGGAAACCTCTGCAAATTTTCTGTATAAAGTGCTGCAGGAAGAACTGTGATGCGTTGCTGCTGCGGTTTTTGCTGCAACACATTTTTGCTGCAGGACGCCACGTAGGGCCTTAGCCTAATACTATCCAATAAATCCCAGTGGTTCAGTGGTAAGAATTGTTACAGCATTGAGTTTATTAGTTCATACCTGCCTATGGGCAATATCTTCATAAAGAATACTCGTATATACAAGATATCGTGGGGAATTTAGAAAGACTGGCCTTTCCTTCCCCCAGTCTTAAGAAGGTCCCCAAATGGCGCAAAACCTCAGGCCTCTTAATAAATCAGCCCAAACTGAAATCTACTGTACACCAGTCAGGATCTACTTAAGATTTCATGTATAACTGACACCAGTTTTCTGATATGAGTACTAGTAAGTTTCTTGTTTTCCACCCTGCACTGGCCATTTTTGCAGTGGCTACTACGGCACAGAATGAACAATACAGCGTATCTTTTGCACAAGGAAAGTCTCTATGTCAAATAAATAATAAACTTTCCCCCACTGTCTGTGAGTAAAAACCTTATACCTACCTTCCACTTTTTCGTTACTCCACATCCAATGTCATCTTTTTCTTGTTTGATATTATTGTAAAATGAAGAAAATGGAAAGCAAAAATTCTATATTTTTTTGAAATGTCTCCATAATGAATATGTGGAATCTAGCACTCATCTCATGGTAAAAACATTACTTCTTTATTTGAATTCACATATTGAAAACATAAGAAGACATCCTAGAAAGCACGTATATGCATTTGGAGCAGCCTGGATTTTACTTATAGCACGAAAAATGAATGTGCTCCATGTGTTGAAGATGGTAGGTTCTCCTATTTCCATTCACATTTCCAAAATCCAAAGATTAAATTAAAGTTACACTTAAATCATCTTAGATGATCCTCAGACACCATGAGAGAGGCTGAGACCGAGCCATCAGACAGCCAGACTGATCAAATTCAGTAAGAGCAGCATTCTGCATCTTGCTACATTATGTACTAGGAAACATACAAGCTGCAGAAACTAATTTAATAATTTAATAAAACTCTGCAGCCAAATTTTTTTCAAATAAAAGTGCATGCATTTATGTAAAAAAAAAAAAAAGTGATCCAAAATGTGTCTACAGACTTAAAAAATATGGATGACCTTATTAAAGTAGATATTCATATAGATGATTGACATAAGGCAAATATTTTAACAACTCCATAGTACAGTGTATACTTGACGAGTAACACTAGATCTGGCCATTATAGAAATTATATTTTACCCATTTATAGCAGTTTTTCCACTGTAGTTGTATCTGTAGTTTGCTGGTGGCTGGAGAACAGCTGCCATATACTGCTCACAGTAAGTAGGGAAGAATCTGCTCAATAACTGTCCCATCCTCATTCAGAAACAACACCAGGATCATGACCTTTAAAGGGGCTCTATCAGAAAAATTATGCTGATAGAGCCCCACATATGCGTGAATAGTCTTTAAAAAGGCTATTCAGGCACCGCTAAAGTTATATTAAACTACCCCCCAGTTTTAAAATAAAACCCTAAAACAGAATATGATCAACTTACCCATCGTGCAAAGTGGGCGGGCATTCAGGGTCTGCCGTCTTCTTCAGCCAAGCCTCCTCTTCCAGCGATGTCCTCGGGTCCCGTCTAACTAGCTAACTGACATTGATAAAAAATGGCGTTGGCGCATGCGCAGTAGCATGCTGCTTCTACTACGGCTACTGCGCATGCGCCCACGCCATTTTTTATCAATATCAGTTCGCGAGTTAGACGGGTCCCGAGGATCCTGTGTTTTCACTTAGAATCACCAATATTATTGGTAAGAAACACTTTTTGTTAGACCTAGAGACATAGTGTGGACAGACTTGAAGTGATGAATGTTCCTTGTATTTAACACTTGAATGACTGTGCAGCATTTTTCCTTTACCTGATTTCTGACATGTTCTTGTGTGTATGAGTTTTACTCTTTACTTGTTACATTTGAGACACTGGTTTTTCTCTACCTATTTTTTCCTTTACTCTGCTACATAGGGACTTGGAAATTTACACACATATGTGATTAAGATACCTTTAGGGCATCGATGCTGCTTTTCTCTGTCTGATCCATTTGTATGGTGATTTGTGACACAGGTCTCTGCCCTGTGGGTGGCCTTGTTTCTACAGTATTGTTAGTCTTAGCGTGTTATACTTATATATAATGTGCATTGTTTTACATGTTTTTGTATCAATAAAACTGTATTTTTAGAAATATTATAACGGTGAATGTCTTAATTACTTGGACTTTCCAGTCCTCTCTGTTTGTATTGTGTGCTATTTGATTAAGACATATCCTTGATTGGGCTGATTTTTTTTTAGGTCATTTATGTATATTGGATGTTTTTTGACCTTTATGTGCTATGCTTTTGTTATATTGCTGTATTTGTTAGTTTGACTCTTTTCAGTATTAAACTAAGATGTGTACATAGTAAAGTCAGAAATATATATAATTATTCAACAGTCATAAAAACCTTAAAAATGAAAGACCCATATTGTTTCTGCATAAAAAAGTATCACAACTACTCTTCAACCTGCACATGTCAATGCAAGCTCCTCGTACATTAACATTTCAATAATAACAAGGAGTTCAGTGTATTACGTGGACTGGAATTTTTCAGCTGTTGGACATCTGTTCAGTATTCGTCCAGGTCATCTCCATAGTGTGTCACGCAGGACGCCACAGTCAGCAGTCGGCTTTTAAGATGGTTCCAATATCTCTCTAAGTGACCCAATGCTCCCAACCTCTGACCTACTGGTTTTTTTTTATTCTTTTATGTTTGAACCCTAAAATGTTGAACAATTCCATGATAGATAATGGGACACTGACTAGAGGCTGTTTGTTTAACCAAAAACTCATGTGAATTACACCCCGAAAATTAATCTAGATGTCAGGTATTAGACAGAAAATCTCTTATTTCTCAGTTTGTAATGATTAATAGAGGGCACAGAAATGGAGCTTTCCTTATGTTTTTCATCCTCAACCACAAAGCTAATGGGAGTTTTCTTATCAGTTTAGACATCTTATGTAAAAGCTCAGCAATAGGCAAGAATGTAAGATATCAAGTAGTCAGAAGAAGACTATAGGTGTCACATAGACTGAAACATGCCATAGATGCGCATTGGAGCAGTGTACCCACCGAACAGATGGAGCATTTTTGTTTTTCATTTTGATTTTGTACTACTATGAGCATTTATGTGCATTGATGTCTCTGCCCAACAACAAAAGAGTGGCAAAGTATCCTCTTCTTTATTTAGGGCATTGCATAATTCCTTTACTTAGACATTCTGCTGTATAGGTAGATTTATACAACACACCATCTAATGGTCTGGCACTGAGATAGGATCCCACTCCATACACATGTATTAAAGAGAATCTCGCAAAATTGTGTTGCTATGTAATCTTTTTTTATGTAATTGGTGCTTCTGTCCCATTTGGACCTACTAGTGCATCTCAATAAATTAGAATATCAACAAAAAGTTTTTTGGTTTTTTTTAGTAATTTAATTGAAAAAGTGAACCCCATATATTATATTGAGTCTTTACAAACATATGGAACTTTTCCAAGTGTTTCTTTCTATTAATGTTGATGATTATGGCTTACAGCCAAAGAAAGCTCAGAAGTCATTATCTCAGAAAATTAGAGTATTATATAAGACCAACTGTAAACAAATAATTTAATACAGAAATGTTGGCCAAATGAAAAGTCTGTCTAGTAAATGCTCAATATTTGGTTGGGGATCCTTTTGCATTAATAACGGCATCAATGTGGCAATGTGGCCTGGAGGGATCCGCCTGTGGCACTGCAGAGGTGTTAGGGTGCATGCACACTACGTAACGCCGGGCGTGTATGAGAGCCGTACACGCCGGCGTTACAGCAGGGCTGCCGAACACTTCCCATTCACTTCAATGGGAGCGCTCGTAAACGCCACTGTTACGAGCGCTCCCATTGAAGTGAATGGGAAGTGTTCGGCAGTCTGCTGTAACGCCGGCGTGTACGGCTCTCATACACACCCGGCGTTACGTAGTGTGCATTCACCCTTATGGAAGCCTAGGTTGTATGTAGGTTGTATGATAGCAGCCTTCAGCTCGTCTGCATTTTTGGGTCTGGGGTCTCACACATGATAGGCCATGTGTACCTCTTGTTTTTTTACATGATGTGCATGTGGTTATGTACAGTACTGTTTATTCTTTGTTCTTTTCTGGAGATGTTGAGTCTTCCCACTTGCAGTATACCCTATACTACACACACTATGCATAAATGCTTTCTAATCACACTAGATGGGAAAGTCTTACATGAAAGGGACTGTGCTGTACATTTCATGTTTTCTGCCAAGATCTCCATTGTGGCAGCTTGTCACTGCAGTGTATTTTTGTGTAATTATGGGCTGGGAACCCAGTCTGTAACTGAAAGCAAGTGCAGTGAAGCTAGCATGTGCCTGAGTAGTGGGACCTGTTGAAGCTGAGCATATACCCCTGCATACTGGGTATTTGCTATGTGTTGCCAAGGGACCTCTGATCTAACACCAAGAAGGTGGCTATGAATTATGGCGAAATGTTGCTGAGTTTGATCTACTGACATGAACTTTTGTGACTGAGTAATATCAGATTGGTTTGGATGGCATCATAAAAAGAATCATATAGCAATGAACTTTTAGTAATGTGTGAATAGATGTAGCAACTGGCGGCACACTACGTTACGTAGTGCGGCCACTCTTACACAAACTAAAGGAGTGGTGGGCTACACAAATAGCTCAGGCCCTCTATGTGAACAGCAAAGCATGCCTTGACAGTTAGCTTTACACTTGCTATCTCTGTACATGGGAAGAATATGCAAATCTGTCTCCCAAGATGTAAACAGGGAGACAGTGCCTCTGTTATGGTGCCCTCTATTGGGAAGCACCCTGAACATCATGCCCGACTTTCCCAGAAGTCTTTACTGCATAATGTGGGGTTATAACCAAATCAATTTCTCAGCGGCACTGTTTCTGTCTGGTTGGACTTCATTAGTGCAACCTAGAGAGAACTGATTTGGTAGACGTGAGAGGCTGAGAGACCAGATTATGGGGATAATGTCTCTCCTACCAAATCAGTTCTCTCTAGGCTGCGCTGATGAAGTCCAACCAGACAGAAACGGTGCCGTCCATAGAAATTGATTTGGTTATAACCCCGCATTATGCAGTAAAGACTTCTGGGAAAGTCGGGCATGATGTTCAGGGTGCTTCCCAATAAAGGGCAGCATAACAGAGGCACTGTCTCCCTGATTACATCTTGGGAGACAGATTTGCATATTCTTCCCATGTTCCCTTGCAGTGGAGCAACTATGGCTGTATAAGTCTCCACACACCTGAGAAGGTGGTCTCTCCCTAAGGAGTGACATTATCTCTGTACATGTACATATATGTAGCTATGAATGGGCTTTTTAGCAGATTGACCTGTGTTCCGTCCATATATGTTTTACCAAAGCTAAGGACAGATCTTAGAAGATATGTTTTGAAACATATATATAGATAATAACAATACAAAAATTTGCATTACGTCACAAAAGAGCAATCCCATAATCTTAGGTTAATGAGCCAGTAAAGCACAAGAAAGTAGCTATAAGTTCATTCGACTTATTGCTTCATTGCCTCTAAATCCCCTTTATAGAAATGGGAATTTACTTTCTATCCACTACTAGTACATTTCAAAGTACAGGTAACACTGGGAACAATAGACCCCTGTTTAATATACCCTGTGCCTTTAGTGAAGAAAGCATATTTGGCAGAAGACGGCCTGACTCTGTTTGAAGTATACTTTTTCTTGTGTAATAGCTGTCAAAGAGATTTGCCTTGCGTAACTGTTACAATTATCTTTGCCAAGCAAAGTATGGAAGCCAGCAAGAGACGTATCGAATATCTTGTTTAATTAAGAGATAATAGTTTACTATAAATTTTATCACTTGAAAAGATACAGACATTCTTTCAACATCAAAGAAATGAACAAACTTTAAACACGGTTTACCTCCTTCACCTGATTATAATGTTACTTGAGATGCTTAAGGAGGAAATATACTGTTATTAACAAGAAAAGCTTTACTTGTACCATTATGGATCTCTTTAATGTTTGGAGCTGTGGTTTATCTTATTATTGCTTTGTGCGACTATGTAGAATGTGTTAGTGCTTTATGAAAGGAAAATGGCAAAAGCATAGAGGATGGGACGATAAAGGGAATAAGCCAAAAAATAAACACTAAAAAATGTCAGCGTTCGAGGAGTCAGGGAAGGACTTAACACTGTGGGTTCTGTTCAGGTTGTGTATCACTGATAGAATATCTGAGGCAGGGACCATTAGTGAAGTTATGGTTGCTCTTGGATGAGGCACAGTCTAAACAGAAACCATAGTGTGCGGTGTCCTATCCGAGTTTTTCCTGTTATATTTTGCTGCCCTGCTTTGACAGTTCCTGTTCATTGAATGGAAGGGGCTGCGGAAGCATGGGCGGAACACTAGAGACATCCCCATATCCCCCATGCGCCGCCTGTGCCATTCATTCACAGCAGTCGTGTGCTACCAATTTTAAGACCAGGTTTTACATAGAGAAGAGCAGTAACAGCCATTTTTTTTCACAATCATAGGCTACATGCACAAAACAATGCAGCATCCTTAGTTGTGAAAGAGTTCTGTTGTCACGCAAGTGTACACCCAAGGGTAATCTGTTTTTACAAATTTCTTAGACATGAGAATATGGAGGCAACCATGAGATCATCCAGAGAAAAAGCATGTTCTATTTTTTCTCAGATCGTTCACATGGAGATGTGAAAAGATCCATTTAAGTCTATGGGGCTGTGTGCCGGCTGTAAATACAATGGCTAGCATAGAGCTGTGGAATCATATTGTGTGAATGAGCCCACAGCCCTAGATGGAAAAAACAAGCCCTTGTATCATACTAAGAAGATGCGTTTACGTATTAGAGAATCTCTCAAAGGTCTCAACAGAAATGCAGGAGAGATAAAATAACTTTTTCAATCTTTGTAACTTTTTTCACCTTAAAAGGTTTTGCAGAAATCCCTTCATATACTGAAGAACCAGTATAAACATATGCTTCCTACATATTCCCCGTTCTTTCTCTAGCCACCACTAAATTTGGCATTTTCTGCAGAGAAAGTCTGCAGAGTTTTTCTCTGTGGACTTTCTGCCTCTATTATACCTATATGGGAATCGTCAGCATTTCCATACGTATAATTGACATGCTCCGATTTACAAAAACACAACAGTTCTTGAAATCGCAGGTTTTCTGCAGCGGATATTTTTTTGCATTGTGTGGATGAGATTACCCAGAATCCTGTCAATTTTGCACACCCTGTAAAATGCCAAAGCAAAAATGCTACATTATTGCAACGTGGGGCTCCGGCTAAAAATAGATTTGATAGTAAACATTGTGTATTTTGTGCTGCTGTTGTGAGAACATCTCATGTGTGTGGTGTATGTGTGTTGTATGCGTGTATGTGTGTTGTGTGCGTGTATGTGTGTTGTGTGTGTGTGTGTCTTGTCTGCGTATATGTGTGTTGTGTTTGTGTATGTGTTGTGTGAGTGGAGTGTGTGTGTTGTGTGTGTGTGTGTTGTGTGCGTGTATGTGTGTTGTGTGCGTGTATGTGTGTTGTGTGTGGTGTGTGTGTTGTGTGTTTCACACTGCAATATGGTTTACAGTCAGTTTAAACAATGGAAACTCCTAAGCAATAGCTGAATCAGAACCCAAGTAGTTCATGTTTTTATATTTTAAGTATTTCCTGTTCTCTCTTTTACGATATAATTGTGTATGGAAACTCCCGGAGATCCCTTCATTTTTAAACATCAAGTAGTAATCAATTTACATTGCAAAACATTCTTAAACTGTCTTGAAATCTCTGAAAAACACTATATTATAAGTCCTAAAACTGTAAATTTGTCAGATGAATCCCATTTGTACTCATACTCATAGTCGTATCCCAGACTCTTATTAGCTTGAGGATGATTAATAGTCCACATGGTCTGTAGTGTTTGCACTGGGTTACTAATAATGTAGAAAAAGTTGTAATTCAGCTCACCATATATGCTTGAAATGTCCCAATTCCAGAGAGCACGGTGTTGGGTGGACTCCTCCCAAAGAATACTTGTGATCCAAAAAATAAAGGTGCACCAGCTACATCCAGAATGGAAATCAGGAATATTGCAGCAGATATGTAAAATTTAACTTTTATTCTTCATTTTCCAATAAAAAAAAAAGTTACATCGTAACTCTGGTGGTACATCAACAATAAAGCGACGCGTTTCGAGACATATAGTCTCTTCCTCTGGCTTAAACTTTTGATTACCTCCACATCTTTTAAACCATAGCGTTGATTAACCACTCCCACCTACTGCCAATTAACTCTTACTTTTCACTCATTTGACACATTGCATAAAACATACAAACATTGTACTTCTATATGTTTTCCATGTTAATCATTATCGGCATATTCTCACATATATATATATATATTACTGCTGCATAAAACTTGATACAAATCGCTTAGTCTGAACCATGTCTGATTACCCATAACGCCATATAAAAAATAAATATATAAACCATATAGATTTTATAATACTTATAATGGTTTCTTATTTTCCACTATATTGAGTTTCTTCTTAACGCAAGAGGAACCTTACTGCTTTAATGTATATGTATGATTCCCACTCACATTTGTTGATATATTAACGGCTTCCACCTAAAGCTCCAGCCCACAAGTATTCTTTGGGAGGAGTCCACCCAACACCGTGCTCTCTGGAATTGGGACATTTCAAGCATATATGGTGAGCTGAATTACAACTTTTTCTATATTGTACATTTGGACTATTATTCGAGCTCCCGTTATTTATATGATGGATAATGCCATGCAACCCAGTTTTAACCGGTTCACAACTGAAAGAGCATCAAAAATAGCCACAGTTTTTGACTGTAATATGCCTAATGTTGTAGTAGCAGGTGAATTGGATACGGATTGTAATCAAAAGTTGCAAAGATGGGAACGATTAATGAATGAAGAATTAAGATTGTCCTGGGATTGTGTTACTTTGGACAAATATATACAATACCGCATGATCCCTAGGGGACTGAGACTAAAAAAATTTCCTACAGTGGTTTATAACGATCAATTTATGACCACATGGAATGAAATATTGTCAGATTGTTCCCTGAGACTCATGAAATTAATAGTGGAACAAGAGAAAATACGATTGGATGAAATTAAAAAAGATATACAAGATTTACAAACATCATTCCAATCATTTGAAGAGGATACAGGATATAAAGGTGCACGGGACAACATTTTAAAAAAGCTAGAAAATACAGAAAAACAAATCATGTCGGTTAAAAAAAAGAAATTTACTAGAGACATGGAAGACTATACTACTGGATATGTTTATTTGCAGAAAAAACGTGGAAATACACCTAAATCAATATTAAAAAAGAGCAAATATCCTCGTACTTTATCAGAACGAAGAGTCTCCTTCAGCTCTTCTGATATGGGATCCGATATTTCCAATAGTATGCATAATGACAGTAGCAGTACCAATGCATCGGATTCATCTATACCTTATAGAGAAAAGAGAAGATTTAATGATTTTTCTTACAGATCAAAAAACGGGCAAAATGCACAAGGAGGTCGGGAAGTAAACATAAATCCAAAAAATCGATATTTTACACGGTCCCACAAACCTCCGAATTAGAACCGGCTGGTGTGGATAATTGGGACAAAGCTGTGTTGAATTTGTCTTCAGTTCCTTTGTCACAAATGGAGATATCCATATTAGCCAAGGGGCTGAAATTTGTCCCTACTCAAAATTTTGACATTTTTTCAACTGTTTTGGATGTCAACAGGTTTATAAGAGCATTAACTGTAAAAAGGCATTTTTTTGAAAAGAATAGGATTGGTGATGGGTCTATGGAAAAAGAGTACAATGTGATTTCGCTAAATGATATTGATAATACACAAATAAATGTTTTTTCGGGCATGATATATAAAGAACAAGTAGCATTGTTAAACCTTATGCAACTGCAGAATGAAAACACTATGTTTAATGACCATTCTATACACAAGGTCAGTGTAGAGAGTCCTAATCCAGGATTTTATCCCCTAAAGTCCCGGGCTCCGGTCTACGGTTTGTTTCAAGCTGCTGTGGAATCGGACCTCGAGACTTTGAGGGAAAGTTGCAAAACCAGTTGTGGAGGAAATAATTTATCCAGACAGGAACAGGAAGCCTTAAAGGCATTACAAAATCGGAAAGAAATAGTAATCAAACAATCTGACAAAGATGGTAGAGTGGTGGTCATGGACAGCGGAGACTATTTGAAAGGTTGTTTAAAAATTCTGGAGGATAAAAATACATATAAATTATTGGAGGGAGACCCTACAGAACATGTTAAGAAAAAATTGGAGGATATAGTAAATATGGGAGTTTCATTGGGAATTTTCTCACAAGAAAAAGCAAAGTTTTTGGTACCTAATCATCCAGTCATGGCCATATTACACGGTTTGCCCAAAACACATAAAGGCCTGACTCCGCCACCGCTACGGCCCATAGTAGCGGGCATTGGGGCATTAAATGAATCTTTATGTTCATGGCTGGATAGGTTGTTGCAGCCAATGGTACAAAGAACCCCAGGGTATTTACAAGATACTAAAATGGTTTTGCAGAATTTTCAAAATTTTGAGTGGAAATCTGGATATGTATGGATTACGGCAGATGTAGAGCAGCTGTATCCGAGCATACCACACGATGCTGCCGTGATTGCGTTGGAGTATCATTTGCGCAATTATAGTAAATATTCTTTGGAGTTATGTCAATATATTATTGAGGTTACACTTTTTTTGTTGCAACATAATTTTTTCAGTTTTAATGGGAAATATTATTTACAGGTTAGGGGAGCCCCTATGGGGGCCCCCTTTTCACCATCTATAGCCAATTTATTTTTGTCTTGGTGGGAGGAGGAACATATTTTTTCATTTCAAAATCCTTATTACGGCAGCATCGTGTGGTATGGTCGATATATAGACGACATATTGGTCGTCTGGGAAGGCAGCCAAGACTCTATTCCAGATTTCATATCATATCTAAACAGTAACGATTTAAATTTGAAATTTACATCCAACAGCAGTGTATCTAAAGTGGCATTTCTAGATATTGAACTGTGTGGAGATATGGACACAGGGTTAGTGCAGAGCAAATTGTACCGTAAACCAACATCGGGGAATAATGTTTTATTGGCTAACAGCCTACATCCCAAACATACTGTAAAAGCGGTACCGGTTGGAGAATTGCTTAGAACAAAAAGAGCCTGTTCTAGCAATACAGAATATCATAAACAAAAAGTGGATACTTTACAAAGATTAAGAGATAGGGGATACCCTGAGTGGAGCCTAAATAGAGCAAACAATATAGTAGAATCTAGAACCAGGGAATCCTTATTGAATCAAGTCAGTAAAAAGAGAGATAAAAAAGAACATCAAAAAGTGGTATTTTCTACTCCATACTCAAAACAATTCAATTCCATTAAAGGCATTATAGAAAAAAATATGCCTATTTTAATGCAAGATGCTACAACTCGAGAAATACTAAAAAATGGCATTCAGATAGTAGCAAAAAGAGGAAAATCGTTAGGTAGTCAGTTAGCCCCGAGTTTGTTTTGTAATATAACTAAAACTCCTTCCACTTGGCTTAATATGGTAGGTTTTTTCAAATGTGGCATGAATAGGTGTGGAGTGTGCCAGTTTGTTAAAAAGACGACTAGATTTTGCAACTCAGGAAATTCACAAAGTTTTCCCATTCTAGCTTTTTTGAATTGTACCACAGATCATGTGGTGTACGTTATTGAATGTATACAGTGTCAGCTAATGTATGTCGGCTGCACAATTAGATCAGTCAAAATTAGGATAGCGGAACATGTAGCAGGCTGTAATAAAGATAATGAGGGAGTGTCAGGAGCATCGCGACATTTCTTTGTTAAACACAGAGGTAATACCTCGAGTCTTAAATATTACGCTATTGAATATGTATCCAAACCCCCACGGGGAGGAGATTGGCGGAAAAAAGTTCTCCTTAGAGAGGCTTTTTGGATAATGAGGTTGAAGACACGTTATCCAACAGGCTTAAATGTGAGAACAGATATTTCCTATATTTATTGAATACAAATATTCCAGGTATACAAGTTAATGATGTTTAAAAATTTATAAGAGAACTTAAAAGGTAAATAAAATAATATATCTATTGAGTAGTATGTAGTATTAAATGTTTATAGTTTACATCAAATTAGGCACATATTACAATATAATATAAGGGACAGTGTCATAAATTAAATACTCACTTTTAATGAAGCGATGGATAAATATGCGGTTCAAGCGGGCACTTCCTGGTTTACGTATGCGTTCCAACTAGTAGAGCGTTTCCGATCATGTGATAAAAGCAGTCACGTGCAGATCACGTGATTCTGTGAGAAATGGATATGGGCTGGAGCTTTAGGTGGAAGCCGTTAATATATCAACAAATGTGAGTGGGAATCATACATATACATTAAAGCAGTAAGGTTCCTCTTGCGTTAAGAAGAAACTCAATATAGTGGAAAATAAGAAACCATTATAAGTATTATAAAATCTATATGGTTTATATATTTATTTTTTATATGGCGTTATGGGTAATCAGACATGGTTCAGACTAAGCGATTTGTATCAAGTTTTATGCAGCAGTAATATATATATATATATGTGAGAATATGCCGATAATGATTAACATGGAAAACATATAGAAGTACAATGTTTGTATGTTTTATGCAATGTGTCAAATGAGTGAAAAGTAAGAGTTAATTGGCAGTAGGTGGGAGTGGTTAATCAACGCTATGGTTTAAAAGATGTGGAGGTAATCAAAAGTTTAAGCCAGAGGAAGAGACTATATGTCTCGAAACGCGTCGCTTTATTGTTGATGTACCACCAGAGTTACGATGTAACTTTTTTTTATTGGAAAATGAAGAATAAAAGTTAAATTTTACATATCTGCTGCAATATTCCTGATTTCCATTCTGGATGTAGCTGGTGCACCTTTATTTTTTGGATCACAAGTATTCTTTGGGAGGAGTCCACCCAACACCGTGCTCTCTGGAATTGGGACATTTCAAGCATATATGGTGAGCTGAATTACAACTTTTTCTATATTGTACATTTGGACTATTATTCGAGCTCCCGTTATTTATATGATGGATAATGCCATGCAACCCAGTTTTAACCGGTTCACAACTGAAAGAGCATCAAAAATAGCCACAGTTTTTGACTGTAATATGCCTAATGTTGTAGTAGCAGGTGAATTGGATACGGATTGTAATCAAAAGTTGCAAAGATGGGAACGATTAATGAATGAAGAATTAAGATTGTCCTGGGATTGTGTTACTTTGGACAAATATATACAATACCGCATGATCCCTAGGGGACTGAGACTAAAAAAATTTCCTACAGTGGTTTATAACGATCAATTTATGACCACATGGAATGAAATATTGTCAGATTGTTCCCTGAGACTCATGAAATTAATAGTGGAACAAGAGAAAATACGATTGGATGAAATTAAAAAAGATATACAAGATTTACAAACATCATTCCAATCATTTGAAGAGGATACAGGATATAAAGGTGCACGGGACAACATTTTAAAAAAGCTAGAAAATACAGAAAAACAAATCATGTCGGTTAAAAAAAAGAAATTTACTAGAGACATGGAAGACTATACTACTGGATATGTTTATTTGCAGAAAAAACGTGGAAATACACCTAAATCAATATTAAAAAAGAGCAAATATCCTCGTACTTTATCAGAACGAAGAGTCTCCTTCAGCTCTTCTGATATGGGATCCGATATTTCCAATAGTATGCATAATGACAGTAGCAGTACCAATGCATCGGATTCATCTATACCTTATAGAGAAAAGAGAAGATTTAATGATTTTTCTTACAGATCAAAAAACGGGCAAAATGCACAAGGAGGTCGGGAAGTAAACATAAATCCAAAAAATCGATATTTTACACGGTCCCACAAACCTCCGAATTAGAACCGGCTGGTGTGGATAATTGGGACAAAGCTGTGTTGAATTTGTCTTCAGTTCCTTTGTCACAAATGGAGATATCCATATTAGCCAAGGGGCTGAAATTTGTCCCTACTCAAAATTTTGACATTTTTTCAACTGTTTTGGATGTCAACAGGTTTATAAGAGCATTAACTGTAAAAAGGCATTTTTTTGAAAAGAATAGGATTGGTGATGGGTCTATGGAAAAAGAGTACAATGTGATTTCGCTAAATGATATTGATAATACACAAATAAATGTTTTTTCGGGCATGATATATAAAGAACAAGTAGCATTGTTAAACCTTATGCAACTGCAGAATGAAAACACTATGTTTAATGACCATTCTATACACAAGGTCAGTGTAGAGAGTCCTAATCCAGGATTTTATCCCCTAAAGTCCCGGGCTCCGGTCTACGGTTTGTTTCAAGCTGCTGTGGAATCGGACCTCGAGACTTTGAGGGAAAGTTGCAAAACCAGTTGTGGAGGAAATAATTTATCCAGACAGGAACAGGAAGCCTTAAAGGCATTACAAAATCGGAAAGAAATAGTAATCAAACAATCTGACAAAGATGGTAGAGTGGTGGTCATGGACAGCGGAGACTATTTGAAAGGTTGTTTAAAAATTCTGGAGGATAAAAATACATATAAATTATTGGAGGGAGACCCTACAGAACATGTTAAGAAAAAATTGGAGGATATAGTAAATATGGGAGTTTCATTGGGAATTTTCTCACAAGAAAAAGCAAAGTTTTTGGTACCTAATCATCCAGTCATGGCCATATTACACGGTTTGCCCAAAACACATAAAGGCCTGACTCCGCCACCGCTACGGCCCATAGTAGCGGGCATTGGGGCATTAAATGAATCTTTATGTTCATGGCTGGATAGGTTGTTGCAGCCAATGGTACAAAGAACCCCAGGGTATTTACAAGATACTAAAATGGTTTTGCAGAATTTTCAAAATTTTGAGTGGAAATCTGGATATGTATGGATTACGGCAGATGTAGAGCAGCTGTATCCGAGCATACCACACGATGCTGCCGTGATTGCGTTGGAGTATCATTTGCGCAATTATAGTAAATATTCTTTGGAGTTATGTCAATATATTATTGAGGTTACACTTTTTTTGTTGCAACATAATTTTTTCAGTTTTAATGGGAAATATTATTTACAGGTTAGGGGAGCCCCTATGGGGGCCCCCTTTTCACCATCTATAGCCAATTTATTTTTGTCTTGGTGGGAGGAGGAACATATTTTTTCATTTCAAAATCCTTATTACGGCAGCATCGTGTGGTATGGTCGATATATAGACGACATATTGGTCGTCTGGGAAGGCAGCCAAGACTCTATTCCAGATTTCATATCATATCTAAACAGTAACGATTTAAATTTGAAATTTACATCCAACAGCAGTGTATCTAAAGTGGCATTTCTAGATATTGAACTGTGTGGAGATATGGACACAGGGTTAGTGCAGAGCAAATTGTACCGTAAACCAACATCGGGGAATAATGTTTTATTGGCTAACAGCCTACATCCCAAACATACTGTAAAAGCGGTACCGGTTGGAGAATTGCTTAGAACAAAAAGAGCCTGTTCTAGCAATACAGAATATCATAAACAAAAAGTGGATACTTTACAAAGATTAAGAGATAGGGGATACCCTGAGTGGAGCCTAAATAGAGCAAACAATATAGTAGAATCTAGAACCAGGGAATCCTTATTGAATCAAGTCAGTAAAAAGAGAGATAAAAAAGAACATCAAAAAGTGGTATTTTCTACTCCATACTCAAAACAATTCAATTCCATTAAAGGCATTATAGAAAAAAATATGCCTATTTTAATGCAAGATGCTACAACTCGAGAAATACTAAAAAATGGCATTCAGATAGTAGCAAAAAGAGGAAAATCGTTAGGTAGTCAGTTAGCCCCGAGTTTGTTTTGTAATATAACTAAAACTCCTTCCACTTGGCTTAATATGGTAGGTTTTTTCAAATGTGGCATGAATAGGTGTGGAGTGTGCCAGTTTGTTAAAAAGACGACTAGATTTTGCAACTCAGGAAATTCACAAAGTTTTCCCATTCTAGCTTTTTTGAATTGTACCACAGATCATGTGGTGTACGTTATTGAATGTATACAGTGTCAGCTAATGTATGTCGGCTGCACAATTAGATCAGTCAAAATTAGGATAGCGGAACATGTAGCAGGCTGTAATAAAGATAATGAGGGAGTGTCAGGAGCATCGCGACATTTCTTTGTTAAACACAGAGGTAATACCTCGAGTCTTAAATATTACGCTATTGAATATGTATCCAAACCCCCACGGGGAGGAGATTGGCGGAAAAAAGTTCTCCTTAGAGAGGCTTTTTGGATAATGAGGTTGAAGACACGTTATCCAACAGGCTTAAATGTGAGAACAGATATTTCCTATATTTATTGAATACAAATATTCCAGGTATACAAGTTAATGATGTTTAAAAATTTATAAGAGAACTTAAAAGGTAAATAAAATAATATATCTATTGAGTAGTATGTAGTATTAAATGTTTATAGTTTACATCAAATTAGGCACATATTACAATATAATATAAGGGACAGTGTCATAAATTAAATACTCACTTTTAATGAAGCGATGGATAAATATGCGGTTCAAGCGGGCACTTCCTGGTTTACGTATGCGTTCCAACTAGTAGAGCGTTTCCGATCATGTGATAAAAGCAGTCACGTGCAGATCACGTGATTCTGTGAGAAATGGATATGGGCTGGAGCTTTAGGTGGAAGCCGTTAATATATCAACAAATGTGAGTGGGAATCATACATATACATTAAAGCAGTAAGGTTCCTCTTGCGTTAAGAAGAAACTCAATATAGTGGAAAATAAGAAACCATTATAAGTATTATAAAATCTATATGGTTTATATATTTATTTTTTATATGGCGTTATGGGTAATCAGACATGGTTCAGACTAAGCGATTTGTATCAAGTTTTATGCAGCAGTAATATATATATATATATGTGAGAATATGCCGATAATGATTAACATGGAAAACATATAGAAGTACAATGTTTGTATGTTTTATGCAATGTGTCAAATGAGTGAAAAGTAAGAGTTAATTGGCAGTAGGTGGGAGTGGTTAATCAACGCTATGGTTTAAAAGATGTGGAAGTAATCAAAAGTTTAAGCCAGAGGAAGAGACTATATGTCTCGAAACGCGTCGCTTTATTGTTGATGTACCACCAGAGTTACGATGTAACTTTTTTTTATTGGAAAATGAAGAATAAAAGTTAAATTTTACATATCTGCTGCAATATTCCTGATTTCCATTCTGGATGTAGCTGGTGCACCTTTATTTTTTGGATTACTAATAATGTGCAAAGGAGTGCCGGCTACTTAAACTGCTAGTCAGTTTGGACAAAAGCACTTGTACAGTATAAATAGTCCTAAAAGACTGACTATACACCAAAAGACAATGATTTATTCCAAAAACTAGACCCCAGTGCAGGCAACACACCAGCCTGTTATGAGAAGAATATGGATTTCCTAAACAGAGAAAGACTCTTTGTAAGAGAATTCAGACTAGCATGTCAACACAGGATAACAGATCGGATGAAGTCAGTCAATGTGCCCTACGCAAACTATGCCAGAAAGAAGAGGAATAAAACAAAGAATAAAAATACCATTAAAATATACATAGATAATAGTCTTTTTATGAATCTGATATATAAACAATTAAAAGGGATGTATAGTTTTATGTAACTTTATTAAGGTATACCTAGTAAACCAATTTACTTATATACAGTACACATAGACTTGTTAATCGCAATAGATTTGTCCATAACATAGACTTGTTGTCCATAGAAATATCTCTCTGAGGATGTTTTGCTACACCCAACTTAAAGGAATTGCAATGGGAGACGAATTCTGAAAGCACTGTTTAATGGGACAACCCCTTTAAACTCTGTTCACACTGCATTCAGTGGCATTTAAAGTGCGCATCTGAAGGTATGTCCGATATATATATATATATCTAGTATCAGTTAGTTATATCTCCATTTAAAAAGACATCAGCAATATTTTCAATACTGATTGATTTGGCCACTGTCTGGCCATCTAATGGAGATGACCATCTTAGTTTAGACTCCACTTTGAAGGACATTTGTGACCACTGTATAAATAGCTTCAGAGAGATTCCTATAGAAGAGCTGAAACACCAGTCACCTAATACACCCTGGTTTACTATATTGCTTGAACTATGGCAGAATATTAGTACAATTCATCGCTAAAGTAAGAAGAGAAATATCTGCTGAAGGGCTACACAGTGATATATGTGTTTAGCGCACAGAGCGGGATACATTGCATATGTTTGGATTATATAAAGCTCTCTTGAATGTTAAACAGACTTGGCCAGAACAGTACACAAAGATGTTTGGCCTGGCAAGTACATGATCAGGATTGATGATTTGCACATTATGTACAGCAGATGTCTGTATAAATATCTCTACCGTAATAGAAAAATGTACTAAAGTGCTTAAGGGATATGGACGACTTCTGGATATTAATTTACTGCTTGTGAAACAACTTCATTAGGCAATGCAAGAAAAATGGCTGAAAGCGTTACACAGCACTTCTCTATAGTCATCTGTTTCTTAACCTCATTCAGATATCACAGGTAACCTGAAATGTTATCGACACAAGATAGTATACAATAGCAGTGATATAAATATAGAGAAATCTCCGGAATAACCAGTAAATATTTGTTCTATTGGCGCACTATTACATATGCATTTACGTAGGTAGAGATCCGTAACCACTCTTGACATGTCTGTTTTAGTAGATTCTTGAATTCTCCATAAATTAACCTTTATGGGTCATATATTCTCAACTCTGGTTCTGCTGTTCTTTTGTTATTCCTTGTAACTAGGGTTGAGCGATTGTGTTCGGAAAAAAATCGGATTCCGATCGGCGATCGAGAAAATTTCACGATCGCGATCGGAATTCCAAACACGATCTTTTTAGGTGGGATTGGGATCGGTAGTATTTCCCACAATGCCTTCACACTGAGTATATAGTGTATACTCAGTGTGAAGGCTCCGCTGCGGTTCCATAGGAATGAATGGAAGCAGCCGGCACACAGCCTTAACCCCCTGGCGCCGGCTGCCTCCATTCATTCTAATGAGAGACTAAACTAACATGTCTCATAGCTACTTACCTCCAGAGATGGCAGCTCCGCTGCTCCGCTGCTGTTCGCCTCGCTGCCGCTCCAGCTGCAGTCTTCTTCGCCTCGCGGCCCCCTCCCTGCCAGGTTAGGAGAGTGTAGGCGGGTTAGGAGAGTGTGGGCAGGTACAGGGCGGGGAGACGTCACGTCTCCCCTCCCAGTACCCGCCCACACTCTCCTAACCCGCCCACACTCTCCTAACCTGTCAGGGAGGGGGCAGCGAAAGGAGAAGACTGCAGCTGGAGCGGCAGCGAGGCGAAGAACAGCGGAGCAGCGGAGCTGCCATCTCTGGAGGTAAGTGGACACCAGGGGGGACTAAATAGCCAGAGGATTAAAAAAAAAATCCTCTGGCTACTTAGTGATTCACTACACAGCGTGGATTCTAACAATTCTTAGATTCCATGCTGTATAGTGAATAGGATTGCTTTTAAAATCCGATCTCCGATTAATAAAAAAAATCCCATTGACTTGCATTGGGATCGGAATTGGGATCGATATCGGGTTCGAATGAAAAATGATCGGAAATCGGATTTTAAAATCGATCCTGAAAAGTCAGGATCGGCTCAACCTTACTTGTAACATTTATGAAAAAAACAAAACATAAAACATTATATCCTCCTTGTCAAAGGAATATGTCCATACACAGCACTAAATGGACACTGCCAGGATGTGTTCGGTCGACTCCCCAGCTATTAACACCCAGATGTCTATTTATTCATTCATTTCTAGTCAAAGTAACAGTGGAACACCAGGAAGAGTTGTATAGAAATACTCCAGAATTGTTATTTTATGAAGACTACAAGTATTTACTGGACTAGACATGAACTTGTAGCATCCCAGTGGGTTACTCCAGCAGGTAACAGCCTATTAAAAAAATACCCTGGCCCTGTGGAAGCCGGTACCGCTGCTACCCCGCTATTAACGCCATTGGTATTACCCCCTTAGATAGGCTGATTCACTGAAAATGGGAAGCAACTGAGCTTGTGGTAGCTTCTAGCCACCAAGTTCTGGAAAGTGAGTAGACTAAGAGACTTCTGATGTTTCCAAAGAGGAAGGTTGTGTGTGAGTTTAGCTATGACCCAAAACTATTACAACTATGGCCTTCAGCCAAAAGGAGAAGTTCTGGTGTTGTTATAGTGACATTTTATGGGTCTAAGAGCATTATTAAGGCATTAGAGCACCAACCCTGTAGAGCCGCAGGATGGATAGAGCATCCTGAGGATAGAGAGTAGAGATGGGCCACTATTAATAGAGAGAGGGAGAGCGAGAGATCCAAGTGCAGGCTGCTGGAACTACGATCCACCAAGCTCACCCCATCCCCACAGTGTGTAATTGTACCTCCACTATTATGGAAGCTGTCGGCTGCCGTATTGCATTGGATATCCAGTAAAGCTACGTGTGAACTTTTTTTTTTGGAACCACAAGTCTCTTGAGTCTCCACCATCAGGGGCACTCTGACTCCCACTTGGTTCAGGAAGGCTGAAAACCATTAGGATATGCCCCCGGGAAAGGCGACTACCACCCCCAATCAATTACACCGCACACACCCTGAGCTCTCCACCAGCCATTGTGAAAAGTGCTGTTTACTACTACTTCCAGCCACCAGATTCCCTCCAAGAGATTACTGCACGCTGACAGCTCCTTTTTAGAAAAAAATCTCCTTAAAGCGTCCTCCAGTTATAAATGAATAGTGCACCTTAATGCAAGAAAGTTGGTTATTAGAGATGAGCGAGTACTGTTCGGATCAGCCGATCCAAACAGCACGCACGCATTGAATTGAATGGACGTAGCCATCGCAGGGGGTTAAGCGGCCGGCCGGCGTCAAAGCGGAAGTACCAGGTGCATTAATTTCAATGCGTGCGTGCTGTTCGGATCGACTGATCCGAACAGTACTCGCTCATCTCTATTGGTTATAAGTGGTGAAGGAAACATAAAACATTAAGAAGACATATTACAAAGTTTCTTATATTTAAATGTATTATTCATATATGAATAGTGGTTTATAACTGGAGGTACGCTTAGACTATGCTCCTCTAGTGTAGATTTTACCATTATCTGTAAACTATTATGAGAGAACGCCCCTTTCAGAGGTTCTAAGATACCTCTTTTTATGTGACAGTAGACTCCAGCCAAATCTAGGTCAGTACTGAGAATGAATAACATACATCAATACCATAGAATCTTCTACTACTTAAATCACAAGCTTCTTCAAAAGAGTTTGAGGAGTTCTTGAAAGGTCAATAACCCTAAATGATTGGAGGAAGGAATGTTTGCTGCAGCTAATGCATGCATGACATATGCATTTACTTAGTACCTGCTAAGTGTTTAGGTATGTGTGATGTATACAGCGATCCCTCAGGTTACAGTCTGTGTTAAAGGGATTCAATCATCAAAACTGATTTTTTTTTCTCCCTAGCACGTAGCCATAGCCTTAAGAAAGGCTATTCTTCTCCTACCTTTAGAGGTCTTCTGTAGATCTCGAGCGTACTGTGTAAGCGGCCAAAATGGCCGCAGGCATGCGCAGTTAGCTCTGCCCGATGGCAGAGAGGGCATTCCAGAGGAAGAAGAGGCCGTCGATGGACAGTTCTCTCGCAGCATTGGGGGCGCTGGTGACCACCCCCAATGCTGTGAGAAAACTCATTTGCATATCGATGAAAACCACGATATCTACTGAATGGCGACACGGAGAAGACTTCTAAAGGTAGGGAAAGAGGTAGGTTATCAATTTTAGTCACACTGATCAGATTCGCAACCACTGTCTGAGAAACCCACGAGTCCAGAAAGTTGACAGTCAACAAAAGCATTACCAGAAAGGACATCATCATTAAACTTCATTTTAACTGGTAAGATCATTTTCTTTCTGGAGATGATGGGAAATATCTGACTGCCTAGGTGGTCTTCCCAAGAACCACACAGGCACTGAAGTTTTCCAGAACAGGGCGCTTGGGACAGTTTTTGAGAATATGACGGCATCTCTGTAGTAAAAAAAAACAGACCCTGCTGTCTCTGGAATAATCTCCTGTTATGTATCGACAGAGTGAATCCTAGCTGAATAGGTTTTGAGCGTGACTCTGAAGTGGACCCATTGGGGAAACAAAATACTGTTCCTTTTTGTATTCATGTAAATGCTGTTCCAAGCAAATTGCAAATCCTTTATAGCGTTAGGCATTGACAAAACTGACAGCAGATAGTCTGATCATTCTGCAAAATGAACACACCACTTTCTGAACTCCAAACAGCAATCCTCAGCTGAACGACAACTTTGGTGGTGGAAGAGAAAATTGGATTCAGCCACAGAGTAGTCCCAGCAGCAAAAAACGGTCCGCAGAAAACAATTCTGGAGCATGGGGTTTTAATGAAAAGTCCCATGCTTTGGATTCTGCCTGCATAATAACTCATTGCTGCTCATCTCCCAAAGAATAGGGTCGTAGACAAAAATTCAACTTCAAATTCTCGGAAGATGGCAAAAAATTTCCACTCACCAGAAAACCTGCCAGTAAGATTTATTTTGGTTTCTAAGGGGAACAACAAAAGGAAATAGAACTTGAGATTGTGATCTCTACTGCTGTTGAATCCTCTTAGCCAAACCCTGAAGCAGCTGGGTAATACCTTGCATCAGGCCTACGAGTTTCTGCATATGTTCCATAATGGAAAATAGCTGTTATAAGGCCTGCTATTCTGTTATGGTTGAGTCTCTGGAGCAGATATCAGAAATTGCAGGAACTTGCTGACAACAGAGAGCAGTAGAAGTAGCTGTTTAAATCTTATACAGCGCTGAGAGATAGATCCCAAACACCTTAACCAGGGCCAACAACAATTATGCCAAATTTGGGGCCCAACAGAAACTGGTACAAGAAATAAATGCTCCACAAACTGAAGTAAAACCAGAACCCTTTGTAAGGCAGATCAGAACCAAGAGGATAAATCAGTAGTGTGAACATCCAAACCAAAAGTCAGTATGAAGGGTAACGTTAGGACACAATAAGAGATTTTGAAGATTTCCAGTAACAAGCCAAAGGTCAATATAAAGAAGTCCAGCACAAAAATGATCAAGATATGGAAGCCACACTAGGTAAAGCCAAATAGAAGGCACCTGGCTTTAGAGGGGAAGGGTTTAAATATCCCTCCTCAGCTGCTAATTGTATAAGTATAAGAGAGGCCTGAAGACTGCAGAAGCTTCAAAGATTGGCACAGTAACGTTACGGCTAAGGCGCCATGTAATGGGCCACAACAGAAAAACACTGCAGAAAAAAACGTGACAGAGACGCAACAAGATTTTTCCCTCAATACTTTTCACAGAAAGTCCACCGAAGTTTCCTTTTTTATCCTATTTTTTTTACTAGGACCACTTTCAGTTCAGTTCCAAAAAGCTACCCTTGCTTTTGACTTTTATGTGTCATGACCTTGTTATTTGTATGTGTTGGTGTGTGTGTCAGTTGGGGATTTGATCCAGGCTCCTGTGTTCTGCTGGGGGTTTCTTTGCCACTGGACCATCGGTTTGGGTATTTGGGTATGTTTAGACTTTCGGGAGATAAATAAAATTACGGTCAGGAACCCTTATCCCCTGCCTTTGATACCAGACCTGTTTAACCAAGTTGTGGGGGCCAAATGGTTCTCAAAAATTGACCTGAGGGTGGCCTATAACCTTTTGAGAATCAAGGAAGGGGATGAATGGAAAACCGCCTTTAATACCCCTGAGGGGCATTTTGAGAATCTTGTCATGCCGTTTGGTCTTACTAATGCCCCAGCATTCTTTCAAAATTTCATTAATGATGTGTTAGGTCCAGTTCTTGGTAGAGGAGTTCTAGTTTACCTGGATGATATCTTGATTTATTCTAAGGATATTTCATCTCATTGGGCAAAGGTTAGAGAGGTCTTACAAATACTCCAAGAAAATGCTTTGTATGCAAAACCGGAAAAATGCCTGTTTGCGGTTCAAGAGTTGTCATTCTTGGGGTATATCCTGTCACATGAGGGCTTCAAGATGGACCCAGAAAAGGTTAAAGCTGTGTTAGGTTGGCCAAGGCCTGAGACTTTGAAAGCATTACAGCGGTTTCTGGGCTTCGCCAATTATTATAGAAAATTTATTTAAAAATTTTCTGTGATTGCTAAACCTATAACACATTTGACAAAAAAAGGGGCAGATCTCTCGCAGTAGCCTGTGGAGGCAGTGGAGGCTTTTGAGGCCTTGAAGGCTAAATTTAGCTCAGCTCCTGTGCTTATCCAACCAGAAGAAAATAAACCTTTTATAGTTGAGGTTGATGCTTCGTCCGTGGGTGTTGGAGCGGTACTGTCACAGGAGAAAGAGGGGCATCTTCATCCATGCGCCTTCTTGTCTAAAAAGTTTTGTCCTGCGGAGTTGAATTATGACATTGGGGACCGTGAATTATTGGCAATTAAGTGGTCTTTGCAGCACTGGCGTCATTTTTTGGAGGGTGCGAGACACTCTATTAAGATCCTTACGAATCACAAAAATCTAGTCTATTTGGATGTGGCTAAACGCCTAAATGCTAGACAGGCTCGGTGGGCGCTTTTCTTTGCCAGGTTTAACTTTTCAGTCACCTACAGTTAGGGCCAGAAATATTTGGACAGTGACACAATTTTCGCGAGTTGGGCTCTGCATGCCACCACATTGGTTTTGAAATGAAACCTCTACAACAGAATTCAAGTGCAGATTGTAACGTTTAATTTGAAGGGTTGAACAAAAATATCTGATAGAAAATGTAGGAATTGTACACATTTCTTTACAAACACTCCACATTTTAGGAGCTCAAAAGTAATTGGACAAATAAACATAACCCAAACAAAAAAAAAATTTTTTCAATATTTTGTTGCGAATCCTTTGGAGGCAATCACTGCCTTAAGTCTGGAACCCATGGACATCACCAAACGCTGGGTTTCCTCCTTCTTAATGCTTTGCCAGGCCTTTACAGCCGCAGCCTTCAGGTTTTGCTTGTTTGTGGGTCTTTCCGCCTTAAGTCTGGATTTGAGCAAGTGAAATGCATGCTCAATTGGGTTAAGATCTGGTGATTGACTTGGCCATTGCAGAATGTTCCACTTTTTTGCACTCATGAACTCCAGGGTAGCTTTGGCTGTATGCTTGGGGTCATTGTCCATCTGTACTATGAAGCGCCGTCCGATCAACTTGGCAGCATTTGGCTGAATCTGGGCTGAAAGTATATCCCGGTACACTTCAGAATTCATCCGGCTACTCTTGTCTGCTGTTATGTCATCAATAAACACAAGTGACCCAGTGCCATTGAAAGCCATGCATGCCCATGCCATCATGTTGCCTCCACCATGTTTTACAGAGGATGTGGTGTGCCTTGGATCATGTGCCGTTCCCTTTCTTCTCCAAACTTTTTCTTCCCATCATTCTGGTACAGGTTGATCTTTGTCTCATCTGTCCAGAGAATACTTTTCCAGAACTGAGCTGGCTTCTTGAGGTGTTTTTCAGCAAATTTAACTCTGGCCTGTCTATTTTTGGAATTGATGAATGGTTTGCATCTAGATGTGAACCCTTTGTATTTACTTTCATGGAGTCTTCTCTTTACTGTTGACTTAGAGACAGATACACCTACTTCACTGAGAGTGTTCTGGACTTCAGTTGATGTTGTGAACAGGTTCTTCTTGACCAAAGAAAGTATGCGGCGATCATCCACCACTGTTGTCATCCGTGGACGCCCAGGCCTTTTTGAGTTCCCAAGCTCACCAGTCAATTCCTTTTTTCTTAGAATGTACCCGACTGTTGATTTTGCTACTCCAAGCATGTCTGCTATCTCTCTGATGGATTTTTTCTTTTTTTTTCAGCCTCAGGATGTTCTGCTTCACCTCAATTGAGAGTTCCTTTGACCGCATGTTGTCTGGTCACAGCAACAGCTTCCAAATGCAAAACCACACACCTTGAATCAACCCCAGACCTTTTAACTACTTCATTGATTACAGGTTTACGAGGGAGACGCCTTCAGAGTTAATTGCAGCCCTTAGAGTCCATTGTCCAATTACTTTTGGTCCCTTGAAAAAGAGAAGGCTATGCATTACAGAGCTATGATTCCTAAACCCTTTCTCCGATTTGGATGTGGAAACTCTCATATTGCAGCTGGGAGTGTGCACTTTCAGCCCATATTATATATATAATTGTATTTCTGAACATGTTTTAGTAAACAGCTAAAATAACAAAACTTGTGTCACTGTCCAAATATTTCTGGCCCTAACTGTATGTCCCTGGTACTAAGAATGTCAGAGCAGATGCTCTTTCAAGGAGTGTGACTCCTAACCATGAAGCTGATAAACCTGAGTTTGTACTTAAGAGGGGAGTTGTGCTAGCAGCCTTAGACACTCAATTAGAAGCTCAGATCCTAGCAGCCCAAGACAAAGCTCCTAGGGGTACCCCACGGGATAAATTATTTGTTCCTCCAGATTTACGGGGTCAGTTGTTGATGAAGTGTCATGATTCCAGGCTAGCGGGTCATCCTGGGGTCGCCAAGACTAAAAGATTAATTACAAGGAATTTTTGGTGGCCAGGGTGCAGGGCAGAGGTGGCTGTGCACGTGGCCAAATGTGCAGTCTGTGCTAGGTCTAAGGCTTCACATGCTCAGACGGCAGGCCTATTACACCCGTTGCCTATTCCCAGTAGTCCTTGGACACATTTGACTATGGACTTTATCACTGATCTTCTGCGCTCAGAAGGTTACACGGTGATGTGGGTTGTGGTGGATAGATTCAGTAAGATGTGCCATCTCATTCCTTTTCAAAAGCTACCCACAGCTAAGACCCTGGCAAAGGAATTTGTTAAAAATATTGTCCGTTTGCATGGGGTTCCAGTAGACATTGTTTCCGACAGGGGTTCTCAGTTTGTGGCTCGGTTCTGGAGAGCATTTTGTCGCAAGCTGGGTTTTAATCTATCCTTCTCCTCCAGGTACCATCCCGAGTCCAACGGGCAAACAGAAAGAAAGAATCAGGATATTGAGCAGTTTCTTCGCTGTTTTGTGTCTGACAATCAAGATGATTGGGTAGATTTCTTACCTTTGGCTGAATTTGCTCTCAATAATCACGATTCTTCTGCAGTGGGCTGCTCTCCGTTCTTTTGTTGCAGTGGTAAGCACCCTATATTTGGCCCCTTTTCTGGAGTAAAGTCCTTAGTACCAGAAGAGGAGTCCTTATTGAATAAGATGGAGGATGTCTGGGTCAGGGTGAGGAGAATTCTGATAGCCTGTTCATGTAGAACTAAGATGGTTGCTGACAGGAAAAGGAGAAAGGTAAACTTTGTGGTGGGTGACCGAGTGTGGTTGCTGTCTAAGAATCTTAAGCTAAAGATTCCGTCTAAAAAATTGGGGCCTAAATTTATTGGTCCTTTTTCGGTAACTGAGGTCATCAATGATGTTTCGGTCAGACTGAACATTCCCCCCTCATGGAAGATCAATTCTGTGTTTCATGTGTCCCTTCTTAAGAAGGTGAGCTCTTCAGGTGATACATCTGTGGTGGCACCACCCCTTGATATTGATGAGGAGTACGAGATCTCCCGGATCATCAACTCACGGTACTTGAGGGGATCCCTTCAGTATTTGGTTGCCTGGAAAGGGTATGGTGTGGAGGACAACTCGTAGGTTCGGGCTTCTGAGGTGTCTGCACCCAGACTGGTGGCTGCCTTACACCGGAGATATCCGGATAGGGCTCGGCCCAGGAATCCGGGGGATTCCTGTTGAAGGGGGGGGGGTACTGACATGACCTTGTTATTTGTATGTGTTGGTGTGTGTGTCAGTTGAAGATTTGATCCAGGCTCCTGTGTTCTGCTGGGGGTTTCTTTGCCACTGGACCATCGGTTTTGGTATTTGGTGTCAGTCCTCTGAGCATACTTGAGGTTCCAGGAATTGAACCTCAGGTGTTAAGTATTGCCATCAACCTATGGGAGGATTCTGGGGCTTTTATAAGGAAGAGGTCAGCTCCACTAGTTGCCGGTTTTTGTGGTCCCATCCTAAAATTTGTGGCCCTGGGAGGAGGAGTGTTTTGCTTGTGCTGCAACTGTCTAGGAAGGAGTTTGAGTGTTGTTTGTGTGTGAGTTTGGTTTGTCCCTCCACACATCTACTCTGCCCTGTCCTTCACTTCTGTTTGCTTGGCACTATCTGGTTGTTTGAGGTGGGTTCCAGTTTATTTTGCCCCAGTCCTGTGTTTACCCTTTCCTCATCTCTCCACTGTCCCTCTCCTCACTCTCTTGTTTTTGTATTGTGTTGTGCTGCGTGTCCGTTGTCCAGCACCTCCCAGCCCGTTTGTCTTTCTGCAGCTGCACCTTGATTTCTGTAGGGGTCACCACCTTAGAATCCCCAGTCCCTAGCTCTCCTGTAGCTCTTGCCCTATCTGTCGGCTAGGTCTTCATGCTAGAGAGCCAGGAGTTGTCGGGGCCAAGGCTAGCTTGGGGGCAGCTGACCACCACACGTAGGCAGGGCCTAGCTAGCCACCGTAGTATCAGGGATGGTCTCCTTCCCCTGTTTCCTTAGCGGTGCATTCTGCAGTCTGGTATCTGGGTCTGGACTTAGACACAAACGTGACATTATGGAAGAGCTTGTTTCATTTACGTTAGTTATCTGGCAGTTTCTGTACTGCAGAGATCACTTTTTGGAAGTTATCTCCTTTCTGCATCTTTATTAAGGAGATCATTTGGGGATGTTCAGAGCATGGTGGAGACCTTGCATCAGTTCACAGATGGACTAAGTTTTCTGCAGGTAATCCCTATGAGCCTTGATGAGGTTGAGATCAGGCCTCTGGGGGGTCATACCAGTTAAAGAAGCAAATGCTGCATATACTTCAGGTCAACACTGACACACTTTTGGCTGACACAAACTGAAGATCAACTTGTATTTTTATATTTGTCACATTCCTCTCCTTGAAAAGGATATAAAGTAGGACTTTAGGGAGAGCCAAAGAAATGAGTTCAGAAGGAAAACTAAGGAGTGGACCATGAGGGTAGTGGACGCCTTGTAGTGATGTCATCTAATATTTTTCAAAGCATGCCAAGTATAATTCCTTTTGATGGTTTGTACAGTCCATATTTACTTCCAGATCATACAATTATCTCATCCTACATCATCTGATAGATTGAATAATAAGCTAGTGTTGAATGTCTGCCCATAGACTACATGACTGCGGCTGTGCCATCAGGGTGGAACTGAGTTTTGTCACTGTAAAGAGATTAGTTATTAAATATTATTTTATAACAATATATTCATAGTTAGTATGGTAACAACAGATATGTCTAAAACATTGGGTGACATTTAGTGCAATTAGCCTTAACAAACTGACGTACATGCCTTGCCCCAAAATTTATTAAGAATTTTAGACACTTGTATTGCATCATGTGACAAGGGGTATAGCTAAAGATACAGATAAAGGTCTGTGCTTGCCAGAATTAATTTGACTTGATACAATAATATGTACCCATACAAACCCACAGACCTTATATATTATAATGGGGCGATAGGTTTCCGCCCAATTTCCACGCAGAAATTGCTTGCATAACTTTTTTCTCCGCATTTTTCAATAAGATTCGAGGACGGAATCCCCGAACAGAGTGCAAGTGATGGTGTGAATCCAGCCTTAGACAAACAATGCTCCGGATTTGTCATCCAGCATGAGTCACTGTGAAAAATATTAGCAAATCTGCCGAATTGTAATACAATCTACTTTTTAAAAAGAAAGGACAATTTGGTTGGACCTTAGTTAAATATCAATGACCACCATGTAATGCTTCAACTTTCCTGTGGTGGCGTGCTGTAACTTTTAATACTACCTGAAAGATTCCTTTGCATATTATGTTTCACCATTAGGGAGCCTTCTATTAAAAAATAATTACTGTACCAAAAGAAGTCAACCTTATCACCGAAGAAAATCATTGGTAATTTAATTATATTCCAAGACATGATAAACTTTGTGATGAAAAAAGGTAACAAAAGTATCCCCTCAAATGAGCTCCGGCATCACCAGCAGAGCATTTACTGTAAGGATCTTCAATATTATAGAAAAGCCTGCAGGGGTCTTTGACATCTAATATATGGGTCAGTTGTAACCTCAGTTATAACTAGAAAATGTGCAGAGTGAAGGCTTGTCTGTCAGCGACATCATTCAATCGCTATTAAAAGTGCTGACTACATCTGATCTTCAGGAGGTTACTATGTAATGCAATACTCTTAATAGCTGTATTCTTCACATTCATTGTAAAGTCATTTCTAACTATATTTTATAGCACAGTAGTTAAGAAACTGAGAATGTTGCTCTGAAAGACGTTGTCTATGAGTTTATTACTTATGACCTATTGATGTTAAGTAGCAAATTGATGGAGTTCAATTCTGTCCCCCCTACTAAATAGCTGTGTGCCGAATCTGCAGCTCACTGCATACAGTATATAGGTGTTGTCAAAGGTAAAGTACTGCAAGCTCAGTCCCATTGTCTTGAACTTAAAGGGGTTGTCCAGGATAAACTGATAATTATCCCCTAAACTAAACTCCCTCCCCCACCTAACTTGTAATTTACTTCAATTTAAAAAAAATATAAAATTACCCATATCCTTGGATTGGTCATGTGACCACTCCAGGGATAATTTCTGATAATCTAGTGACGTTCCATTTCACCACTTCCGAAACAGAACGTCACCATAACAATAATTACCAAGCCTTCCTGTGTGTGGGGGATGGGTCCTTCCCCTCTTCCTGTCTTCTACTAGTGGGCGGAATAGATTAGTAGGAGGCGGGGAGTGTGAGAGGGGTTAGTAATGGGCAGGATCAATAGACAGTGAGATACAGAGGGTGGAAAGGGCTAGTAATGGGAGCGATCGCTAGGCTAAAGAGAGACAGGACATGGTGGGAGGAGCTACTAATGGGCGGGATTGCTAGTCAGTGAAGGTGGGAGGGGTTAGATTAGGGACATGGAGAGGAGAAGGGGGCTGAATGAGAGGGAGTTAGTGCAGCAGCTACACAAGAAGCTGCACAGCAGAAAGATAATAGCATGTATATAAAGGCAGAGAATGCAGGAGCAACCAGAGACACCCAGAAATCACTCCAATAACTGCTAAAGGTCTAGGGGTGTATTTATTAACCCATCACTAGCTCTAACAGATCTTTATAAAACAAAAATAAAGATTTTCTGCCCGGAAAACTACTTTAGGCTAAGGCCCCATGGGACGACCCGCAGCTATACAGCACTGCGGGATAAACCACAGTGGCAATGCGGTTATTCCCACAGCTATTTAAACAGAAAGTTTGCGGAGTTTTCCACCACGGACTTTCTGTTACAATATATCTATGGGGATGCCGCCGATGTTTCTATATACATAATTGGCATGCTGCAATTTCCAAAACCACGCCAGTTTTTGAAATCGCAGCATTTCCTCGCTGCAGTTTTTACTGCAATGTGGGCATGGTATTCACAAGAATCCCATCCAGTTTGCAGCTGCTGTAAAACGTCGCAATTTTTCCTGCAGCGTTTCCGCTGCAGACAGATCGCAGGGTTTGTGGCCCATGGGGCCCCAGCCTTAGACTAAGCCCCATGTTGCAGAAACGCAGCTGTTTTTGTTGCAGATTTTGTTGCGTTTTTTTTTTAGCCAAAGCCAAGAATGGCTACAAATGGAATTGGAAATATATAAAAAGATCTTATACTTCTAACTTCTGCTCAATCCACTCCTGGCTTTGGCTCAAAAAAGTCGCAACAAAATCTGCTATTAAAAAAGTTACATTTCCACAACGTGGGGCCTTAGCCTTAAGGACATTCTCTTAAAAGGTTACGCCCAGTGATATCAGATCGTAAGTACAGAACTATAAGAATAAATATGTTATAAGAATCAGTATAGTATGAACAAATACAGAATGTAGACAGGCAAGGTCAAATCCAATGAAATACAGGCAATACAAAATGAGGAATCAAAACAACCACAGTCAAAAACTACTCTAAAGCAAGGTATTAAAAAATGATCAAATGCAAAGTAGAGGTTACTAACCCAATACCAGATCACTAAAAATCACTGAATTTCTCCAGATTTTTACAATGAATGTTTCTAGGACATGTTTTGATTGTCCACTAACCTGTTATTCCGATAAATTGAATATGTTTTACATTTGGAACAAAAATCTACAATATAAAGTGGAACACAATCCAAGTATGAATCACACTAAATCCTTTATTAGGTGAGACATAGCATACGCAACACCACATATGTTAATCCTCCTTTCTCAAACTGAGCATTTACAGCTTTCAGAATGACTGAAAATGAGTAAGAGGTGTTGGAAAAGTCATTCTGTGCAGTGATAGAGACGTCAGCTTTAACTCCTTTAAAGGAAATGTATAACTTTTATTTCTTTTTTCTAACTAAATAAAACCAGATACTGATACATATTTCTTTTTTATTTTATTGGGAAGCCATCTTGCCTGAGTTGCTGATAACAGAATTCTGAGATCAGTCACAAGGACAATAGAAACCTGTAGACTAGAGACGACTCATTATTCTCTGTACAGGGAGGAAGGAGGAGATGAGCTATGGCCCTCGCCTATAGTCAATGATGGATCCAGTGATCAGGAAGTCCTCATGCCTCTTCATCATTGTGTAACCCAAGAAATATGTCAACAACACTCGCTATTACCGCTATTATGCCCCTGCACTCATTAGTGTCACAACCTAAAAAAGTGAGCCTAACCCTATGGACACCTATTCTGTCTACATTTTATATGCCCAACTGGTGATATTGTATTTACACCTTTACAACAGAGGTTTGACTGTTCATTGTAATCCTGTTTGGACTGCTAAAAAGTGATCCTTTAGGCTAAGGCCCAGCATAGCAAGCCACAGAGAAAATGCGCAGTGGAAACGCATTGCATTTTTTTCTGCAGCACTATTCACAGACAGTTCGCAGAGCTTTCCCCTACAGATTTTCTGTTCCTATCAGACCTATACGGAAAACACCAGCTTTTCCATAGGTATCACTGATATGCTGAGATTTTTTGCAATGATTCTGGCTAATCCCATAAACTGTGCAGGTACTGTAAAACACTGTGTTTTTGCCATGGCATTTCCGCCACAGAAAAATTGCACTGTTTTTACAATGTGGGGTGCCGGCTTTAGGCCTGGTTCACATATGTGTTCGGTGTTCAGTATTCTGTTCGGGGAGTCTGATTGGAGACACACACCCCACCCCACCCCACCCCACCCCCGAATGGCATACCGAACGCATTAAATAGTGGTGAGTAATAAAAGTACAGGGAACCCATAGACTATAATGGGGTCTGTGTGTTTTCCGTATGGTGTCCACATGAATCGTGCAGAGAGAAAAGAACTGCTTGAAGTAATTTTCTTTCTGCATGATTTGTGCGGACACCACACGGAAAACACATGGACCCCAATATAGTCTATGGGGTCCGTGTGCTTTCATTGCTCACCGCTTTTTAATGCGTTTGGTATTTCATTCGGGGGGGGGGGGGTGTACTTCGCATGCTCAATTTCTAAAGTGTACTGATACTGCTTCATTCAGAAAGTTGGCACGAGCATGCACAGTATGCACGGCTGGGACCCAAAGTGGCCATGCGTACTGTACACGAACGGGATTTGGAGCAAGGAGGCAGTCAGAGTGCCGCTGGAATGATAGTGAGGACAATAGCATAAAGTTTGGGGGAAGGTCTAGAAAAGAGAAGAGGACATCACATAACGGTACATAAGTGGGATCAGAAAGATGACGCGGCTGTGCTCTGTGGTAAAACTATATACCCCCAGTGCACCCTGAGAAGGCTGAAGATAAAGAAGAAAAGTGAGTTTATTTAAAATCTACAAGATGCATCTGAACCACAAAGGTACTGCTGGAAAAATATTTATAAAGGCTACAATACATGGTGTTTAGTTAAAAAAAAAAAAAACATTTTTGCCAATGATATATTCTCTTTAATTTGTTATGGAAAAAAGATCGATGGGGATAGGTGAGTATGTGCCAGGGACAGGTGAGTATGTGCCAGGGACAGGTGAGTATGTGCCAGGGACAGGCGAGTATGTGCCAGGGACAGGTGAGTATGTGCCAGGAACAGGCGAATATGTGCCAGGACAGGTGAGTATGCTTCTTTTTTTTATTTTTTGCCTCCCCCAGTCTCCACATGAGTTCCTCCAATTCCTGGACAACCACTTTGAGTGTAAGTTTCATCACGGCATTGTCAGTGAAGTGTGATCTTGGTTTTGTGCATGAAAACATGTTCTTATTGCTTTAGCTTTCATATTTCTTCATTGCATTGGCAATGACCTTTACTTGCATTAACCATTGGGTTAGGCCTAGTTAACACGGGGCAAGAGGGGTGTATTTTGGTCCTGATTTTGATGCGAGAATCAGCCGCGGAATCCGCCTGAAGAAAGGGCAGTTCGCTAGTAAGCTAGCGGTCTACATACAGGGGCGGATCCAGGGCCAGGCGAGCCGGGCAACCGCCCGGGGCCCCGCGCCTAGCGGGGCCCCGCGGCAGGGCCCGTACCTAACAAAACTCGGGTCAGTCGGCAGGGCAATTGCAGAGAGCCCCAGCACTTGCAGGGGCCCCCTGTCGGTCCTCTATCAGTAGCTGCAGCTCCCTGCACACAGTGTGCTTTACACATATACTTTCCCTATTAGGAAGTATATGTCGGAAGCACACTGTGTACCTGCAGCATTGGCTGATAGACAGCAGCCAGCCAGGGAGCCGCAGCTATGGATAGAGGACGCTCCCACCTCAGCCCCCTTCTCTGGCTGCCCTCTGTCAACCAATGAGAGGGTGAGGAGAGCCGAAGAGGCGGAGCTTATCGCTCTACAGAAGATCCCTGCTGACCTGCATCTTACACACGAGAGGGAGAAGTTCAGCAAAATGAAAGTAAAGACAGAACACGCAGGTACAGGCTGGAGGGGGGAGGGGAGTTTCTATTCCTATTAATGTCAGGCATTTGGAGTTATTCATTTAGTTTTGGTAACTCCATGTGCCTCATATTAATAGCAACTAACCCCATCATGTCCCTCACATTAACCCCTGTGTACTTCACCATAAGGGTTACTGATGTGTGAGATATATGGGGTACTAATCATGAAGATACTTCATTATTACCTCCATGTCTCTCACATATCAGTAACTCTTATGTGAGGCACACAGGGGATTAATGTGAAGGACATGATAGGGTTAATTGCTGTATCCGTGACATTCTGCATTCATTTAAAGGGGCTCCACATATGCGTAAATAGCCTTTAAAAAGGCTATTCAGGCACCATAAATGCTATATTAAACCCCGCTTCCATTTTTAAATAAAAGCATTAAAACATATATGCTAATCGTACCTGAACGTGCACCATGGGCGGGGATGCACGATGCTACGTCATCTTTGGGTACGCCTACCTCTTCTGTCTTCTTGTAGTTACGCCCTCTGGTACCGTGTCTTCTTCCGTTTTATTGTCTTCAAATCCCACACCTACGTAATAGCGCTTCCCTCCGGAGCACTACTGCACAGGCTCACTTGCCAGTCCCCGTAGAACTACACAAGCGTACTGCACGCTTGCGAACTGCCATTAAGTAAAATGGCGAGTGAGCCTGCGCAGTAGCGATCCGGAGGGAAGCACTATTACGTAGGCGCGAGATTTGAAGACCTCAAGCCGGAAAAAGACCAATAGGAAGCCGGCAGAAGAGACGGGACCAGAGGGCATCGCTCCAAGAAGACAGAAGAGGCAGGCGTGCCAGAAGATGACGCGGCATCGTGCATCACCGCCCCCAGTGCATGTTCAGTAAGATTTGCATATATATTTTTATGCTTTTATTTAAAAACGGGACTGGGGGTTAATATAACATTTACGGTGCCTGAATAGCCTTTTTAAAGGCTATTCACACATATGTGGGGCTCTATTAGCATAATTTTGCTGATAGAACCCCTTTAAATGGACATCGGGTGCATTGTTTTAGACTCCGTGCCTGTCCTAAAGATGTCCGACTTTTCAAGAGGACAGAAAAATCCTACATGTCGGGTTTTTGTAAGTAGGGCCCCGCCACAGTCAATTGCCCAGGGCCCCGCAAAGCCTGGATCCGCCACTGTCTACATAGACCGCTATTGTGAGGGGACGGATTATGACATGGATTCAGCGCCAAAATCCGCCCCCTCTTGCCCCATGTGAACAGGCCCTTAGAGAACCATACGTTGTTTTTTAGTTTGTGTCCTACTGATTACAGATGTTCTATCAGTTATATAAGCTCTCACATAATATATACAGTATTTATTAGAAGTAACAGTTTTATTCGTATGGTAGGCGAAGAACGTCTTCCTGTCGTCATCTATCTAGAATGTTTCTTCCATTATCTCCCCAGAGGGGTAATACATGTCCAGTGCTTAAAATGATTGTCTAATGTTTTGTATCGACTTCCATTCAACCTTAAGAGAAGAAAAGTAACTTGATAGACATTCCAGTCGCAGGTAACATTTGCTTCTATTCTCATGCCCATCACTAAAACCACAAAATGTGAGGCTGCAGTTTCTCCTTGTTATCCTGAAGACTGACATCAGATACATCAAACGCTTTGCTACATCAAACAAATGTGCTACAGATGTTATCATGTTTCTGGCATACAGACATACATACATATTGCAGCACATGGCACTACCACATTGAACTGATATAGAATTTTCTCGGCATACTTTACTGCCACTAAATATGACGGTAAATGTTTTTGTCTATCCATTGAAGTGGTCTTGTTTCTTGCAGACTGAAAACACTGCTGGGATTTCAGTGAGAGATGGAAAACCACACACAACCTTCACTTTGCAAGTTCTGCAAGAAGAAAATGACCTGAATGTGAAAATCAATCATTTACTAACTAGACAAATGTATCCGCAGGGAACTAAGGCTTCTTTTATTACATCACATAAAACAGGCAATAAAGAACATCCCCATCCCTTAACTTTACTTCATCACAGAAATTATTGATCATTATGGAGGTTTCTTATGGCCTGTACTGTATGTAAAGTATACACACCTCTGTATAGTCCGTTCATTCTACTGTCAGAGCTTAAGATGAGAAAACTAGTTTAAGCACCTTCCGATATTTAAGGGAATTGAATAGTAAGCAATGGCTCATAAACACTGAGATTTAGAGTCTTTCTGGTTTTTTGCATTCTTTACTAAAGCCACACCTATGGAAAAGTCCTCTAGAGGACGATAACTCTAGAATGGGATTTACGCAAAGATTGTATATCCATTAAAACAGACGAACAGATAAGTGTTCATGAAGTCAAACAATTTACTATACAGGTGCATCTCAATAAAATTAAAGGGATTCTACCATTAAAAACTTTTTTTTTCTAGATAAGACGTCGGAATAGCCTTTAGAAAGGCTATTCGTCTCTTACCTTTAGATGTGATCTCCGCTGCACCATTCCTTAGAAATACCAGTTTTTACCGGTATGCAAATTAGTTTTCTCGCAGCGATGGGGGCGGGCCCCAGCGCTGGAAATGCAATGGGGGCATTCCAACTACTGCTCGAAAACAGGCTCCAGCGACGCCTCTATCTTCTGCTGGATCCTCCCCTTCTTTCTTCGGCATCACCTCTGATGCCTGCACAGTTGGCTCTGCCAGTGAGACACTAGTAGAGCCGACTGCGCATGCGTGCAATTGCGGCGTTCGAACTATGGCCGCGGGCATGCGCAGTCGTCTCTACTAGTGTCTCACTGGCAGAGCCAACTGCTCAGGCATCGGAGGTGACACCGAAGAAACACGAAGAAAGAAGGGGAGGATCCAGCAGAAGATAGAGGCATCGCTGGAGCCCATCTTCTGCTGGATCCTCCCCTTCTTTCTTCGTCGCTGGAGCCTGTTTTTGAGCAGCAGTGGGGACGCCCCCATCGTATTTCTAGTGCTGGAGCCCACCCCCATTGCTGCGAGAGAACTAATTTACATACCGGTAAAAAACGGTATTTCTAAGGAACGGCGCGGCGGAGATCACATCTAAAGGTAAGAGACGAATAGCCTTTCTAAAGGCTATTCCGACGTCTTATCTACAAAAAAAAAAGTTTCTAATGGTAGAATCCCTTTAAAATATCATCAAAAATTTATTTTTTAGTAATTCAATTAAAAAAGTGAACCCCATATATTATATTGAGTCTTTACAAACAGAGTGAACTTTTTCAAGTGTTTCTTTCTGTTAATGTTGATTATTATGGCTTACAGCCAAGGAAAACCCAAAAGTCATTATCTCAGAAAATTAAAACAATTAACCCAAAACAGCGGCAAAGGCTTCCTAAACGTTTAAAAAGGTACCTTGGTCTGGTTCAGTAGGTGACACAATCATGGGGAAGACTGCTGACTTGACAGATGTCCAGAAGGCAGTCATTCACACACTCCACAAAGAGGGTAAGCCACAAAAGGTCATTGCTTTAGAAGCTGGCTGTTCAGAGGGCTGTGTCAAAGCATATTAATGGAAAGTTGAGTGGTAGAAAAAGGTGCACAAGTAACCGGGATAACCGTCTTGATAGGATTGTTAAGAAAATTTCATAAATTTGGGGGAGATTCACAAAGAGTGGACTGTTGCTGGAGTCAGTGCTTCAAGAGCCACCACACACTGATGTTATCCAGGACATGGGCTACAAGTGTTGCATGGCAGTAATGGCAAGGAGTAAGCCAACTAAGGTTTGGTTAAAGCTTAGTGGCTAACATCATTCAAGAAGTGGCCAGTCGATAGCATATATCACTGTGAAACTCACAACCTAGTTTCTCCTATTTCATACTGGGACCAACTTCATAGGAAGACAATCTATTAATATGTTTTTAGCTGTGGGAGCAATCCATAACACTTGAAGGAAACCTACATAAGTATAAGGCCCTGCGTACAAGTTCCATACTATAAATAAAACATTTCTTTTTGGTGGCATAAGTCTAATTGTTCTCAGTAACAAGTGATATTATCAGCAGGAATATAACAGTAACCAAGTTTATGCGTTAGATGATAAATAACTGATGTAATGTTTCCCGCTCTCATCTTATCTTATACAAAATATCAGATATGACAGCTATGTATGAAGCGCCAAATTCATGACAAATAAATAAACAGTCTTGAAGTTTAATCAGAAATTCTTTCACTATTTATTTGCTAAAGCTGTAAGTATGAAGTCGTGGTCTGAAATGATTACTCTAACACAAAAGATGGAATTGTTATTGCTAAACTTGTCAAAGTTTGACTTGGGTCGTCAAGAGATTTTATTCACATATTTTAACTCTTTCAAGGCATATTCAGAGATACAATTCATGAGTACATAGATGATGGAAACACATTAAAAACTAAGTGTAATATATTCTACATATATTCACCATCATTATAGTTAGACCTATGTAAATGGAAGTACAACACTAAAGTACAGAACTTAAGAAAATAGCCAAGTACCAGAGGACCCTTGGTTTAGGTATGTCACCAAGTACCAGAGGACCCTTGGTTTAGGTATGTCACCAAGTACCAGAGGACCCTTGGTTTAGGTATGTCACCATGTACCAGAGGACCCTTGGTTTACATATTTCATCTGTATAATTATGATAATACTGGGCACGTAACATAGTAACATAGTAGATGAGGCTAGAAGAAGACACAACCCTATTCTTTTGATGCAGAGGAAGGCATGAAGCTGATGCAATTGCCCCATGTCAGGGGGAAACCAATTCCTTCCCTACTCCGAATCCAGTATAAATCCCTGGATCAACTTGAAAAATCCTAAAAATCTAATACCCATAAATTGTCATTTTTTTTCCTTTCAAGAAATACACACCCATCTTGATCTTGTTCAATGAATCCAAGGCTATTTACAATGCTCTGTTTATAGTTTGCTAATCATGAAAGACCAGCAGTTACACACAAGTGAGTCATGATGGGTGAACATCAACCAAGTTTTTCTAGAACATCGTGCAATGAACAACAACTACTGCAACAATAGATCCATTTAAAGGCAATTGAACTAACCATGGGTGCACTTTTGGAGGTGCTGGGTGTCAAATCTAGACCCTGTTGCTTGGTCCATGTTCATTTTACTGTATTGAGGGACTCTCTGGTCTAAATAATAATGCTATACTCACTGAGTATAATTGAACCAGATAGGGCTTTGTATGTAAGAGTACCAGGTTCTGCAGAGATCTGAGGGAAAGCTCAGATATAACTGTTTGCAGATTGGTCGATTATCCTTATAGAGAAGTTTGACTTACACTAGGTTCACACCTGCGCTCAGGTTTCAGTTTTTCGGGTCTGCTTGGGGACCTGAAAAACGGAAACCCAATCCACTTAAAAAGCAGTTACCCGCAGACCCCATAGACTATAATGGGGTCAAAAGTATAAGGAAAATGTTTGTTTTTGTACCATGTTAGCCAGTGGATAGGAAATATAAAAACTAAAAACTTGAGAGTCTTCAGTAGTTGATATCTTTTTAATGGCTATCTAATAATGATGACAGATTACAACGTTTCAAAGCTCTCGGCTTCTTCAGGTATATCTAAAAACTATTTCTGAAGGATGCATATTTATGTACAGAGGGACACATAGGAATAGAATTCTAGGAGGGAGGGTAGAAGGTTATTGGTTATTGGTACATACAAATAAACAATTCATCAGTTTGCAATGTTCTTATCAATTCACAGAGTGTCTTTTATGGCTGTTTCAGTTCAGTGATTTCTTTAGGATGCCATGAACCCATGTGACAGATTCATCCCTTTCTGCAATGTTTGAAACAGGGCCATAAACTTGCACTCATAAATCAGTCTCTCTTTCCTGGATTTAAAATTCCCTCTTAAAACCAAAATTTTCATGTCATTGGTGATATTATGATCTTCATTGCTGAAATGTTTTGACATGGGAAGATCCATTCTTTGTTCTCTAATTGTATGACGATGTAAGTTAATCCGCATTTTAAGTTTCTGACCAGTCTCTCCAACATACAAATTTTCAGTGGAACATTTGGTGCATATTGTTAAATACACTGCAATAGGTGTGTTACAGGTGAATGTACCTGGGATTTTATATTCCCTGTTAGAATTTGGTATCTCTATCCTGTCAGTGGTCAGTATGTGAGGGCAGGTTTTTTACCTTTTCTGTCCGCATGGAAATGTTCCTGTGTTAGTTGGGGGTGACAGTGAGCTGCTAGTAACCATATTCCTGAGATTTTGGGGCTGTCTATAGCTCAGGAGAGGGGGGTCTGAAAATATGGATTTTAGATGGTCATCTTTTTGCAGTAGTGAAGACTGAAGACTCCCAAGTTTTTTCTTTTAAAATGGGGTCTGCAAAGTTTCCGCTTTTTTTCAAGCAGAATGGTGGATGGAACACACCAACAAAAACCAAGTGCTGGTGTGACTCCAGCCTTAAATTCTTAGTCATGTTACAAGGATTGTTAGAATATCAAACTTAAAGGGTAACTACCCCCTCTAGGGAGAACTAGAGGTACAATATTTCTTTATGTAAGAGCAGAGCTACTTTATGTAACGTGGTGAGGACACACTTCTTGAACACTTAGTTTATGGCACATTGTAGGGCTAAACTTCTGTCCTGGCTGTGCCTGTTAGTAAAATATGAGTGCAGACCCATATACACTGTCTACCAATAAGTATTTAGACACCTGTGGTAGAATAGAAAAACAACATTTCTTCATATACAATAGTTGGTAGAACCCAGCAGAGGCTTCCTTACAGATGGTATTGATCGACACAATACTCCCGGATGCCTGGTGAAACTCCTGGTGTATGTGAGCTATTGGTTGGGTGCGGTTTCTCTGGCCAGCACTCGTCAGTCTTTATCTCCCAGTTTCGGGGGTCTGCTGACTCGGGGCACATTCTGACAATCACCGTTCACCTTCCACTTCGTAATCACATAGGCCACTGTTGATTTTAGGTAATTCAGTTGGCTTGCTATGTCCTTTAAGGATCAACTATTTCTGTGGTACTCCTCAATTACCCCTTTCTCGAAATCGGACAACTCTGCACTTCGTGGCATCTTGCATGCGAGTAATGCCAATGCTGTTTCCTATTTAACAGCGGAAGGCGTGACATACATCACAACCGCAGATATCTTAATTTGCATGAGTATCCAAATACTTATTGGTAGACAGTGTGCTGCTTTGCATACCTCTTTGTATATTTGAGTTTCCTCAGGTACTTCCGTTTCCTTCCACACTCTAAAAGCAATGTTATAGTTATTACTACTGTCTAAGTCTGTGACTAAATGAGGGAAATTAGATAATATGGACAAGAATTGATGTAAGTGAGCATAATACGTATGGCACTGCAGAATATGTTGGTGCTATATAAACAGAAGACTACCGCTACAGATATATTAAGATTTCAGACAATTTACTTAAACATTACACTTGTCAAAAATGTTACTGAATTAAGAAATGTTTGTCACCAACTTTATTTGTAATTGGTGCCCATCGTCTGATATATATTAGATTCAACATCCTGGCAGTGAAAGAGTTAATGTCCCTCTTGGTATGCACAACTAATGAGCCATACTGGCAGCCTGACTAAGTTCACTTGTTGAGATTATGCTAATAAATATTTCCTTGGACTCTTGATACATGTGAGTGGGAGAATGATGAGGGTCAAAGGCTAATGTTCCTTTGGGGCCCAGTGCAATATACATCCTTGATCTTGCTTTTTCATATACACAGTGAGGTCTGCCAAGCCCATTCCCATGCATTAGAGTAGTTGTACTGATAATGTGCGCACAGATGATTTCCCAATTGTCTTTTCTTTATTTACATAGATTTTTTTCCTTGATGTAACACTGCAAAGAAGGTACCTTCATGTATTTTTAAGGTTATTTCTATTGCAAAATCAATTACTACAAAGACTATACTAGTTCTATTATGTACGACATTTGTGTATTTTTTATTATAAGGTTTATTATACACTATAAATTTTGTATATAGTCTATGGAATTAATACATCACTTGGAACTTTTTGTATTTTTTTTTTAGTTGTCATTGTACTTTTACTGAAGAGAAGTGTCCGTTTTAATAGATGATTACACTGCCAGGATGCTTGACAATGCAGAATTTCTAAAATTTCAGAAAGAGCTCCCGGGCAAGGAAGAATGAGAGATGAAGATACAACTCCCATTCCTGTGTCCCTAAGTGCCTGTATCTTTATATCTGTAGGATATTGAAGTGAATTTATAAAGCTAAGATTCTCTGTTTTACAATGACACCAGAACCATGGTTCAAGGTACTACAGAGCACAACATACTGGCATCTTCAGTGATCGAACCTCCAGCAACTCAGTGCGACTTCTCTCCTCAGAAAACAAGCCATTTTGACTCTTCACGCACACACAGACTTCTGAGTTGATTTGTTATAAACACATGGATGATTTTTAACATAACAAAAAACTAAAAAGGAAGTTTCATACCCTGTGCAGGGGGCTTAGTTGTGCGAATTCTGGTGACTGTTCTATTACAGTATTACCCCCCTCCCCTAATAAGTCACTAGTTACTTTACATGTTGGCACAGTCACTAGCAAGGTAACTGAGTAATACAGCTTTTCAGTGGCGTAACTAGGAATGGCGGGGCCCCGTGGCGAACTTTTGACATGGGCCCCCCCCCCTTCCTGACCGACACCGAAGACCTCGACCGACCACCCCCCCCCCCACGCCGCATTCCTGCGCGCTCTATTATGTCCCATAGTGGCTCCTGCACACAGTATTATACCGCATTGTGGCCTCTGCACACGGGATTATGCCCCATAATGAACACCCACGAACAATTATACTCTGGGGTATTTTCAGACCCCAGAGTATAATAATCGGAGACCGAGGGGAGATACAGACATAAAAAAAAAAGTTACTTACCTGTCTCCGGCTCCGCTGCAGTCTTTGGTTGTGTTGGCCATCTTTAATAACACACTGATGTCACATGACATTTCATGCCCTCCCTCCATCTGCCCCCAGTTTCATGCACCCCTCATCTCTACCCACATTTTCATGTCCTCTCCTCCATCTCTGCCCCTAGGTTACTGTTGCTCCTCACCACACACACATACACACTCACACACACTTACACACAGACAGACACTCTCCATCCTGCATCTCCCTTCCCCCTCCCCTTCATTACCTCGCAGCACACCTCTCCTTCTCTTTCCAGGACTGTACGGGCTATAGACACGCCCACCCAGTCATGTGACGGATGACGTCACACAAGGTCCTTTCAGCTTTCCCCGCTCTTAGCACAGTTAAAACAGTTTGTCTGTGATAAGAGCGGGGGTAGCAGAGGTAGCTGTCGCCGGGCCCCTTATGTCCTGGGCCCTGTGGCAGCTGCCTCTGCTGCTATGGTGGTAGTTACGCCACTGCAGCTTTTATATAATACCATGGTATATACAAAGGAGAAAACCTTGTGCTGCTGACGATGATAATCCAGAACATCAATGGTGCAGTGAAAGATTGTTCATTAATAATATAAGCTGAACTGAACAAATGAGGGTCTAGTGAAGGCACTGGTTCAATGGTGAAGACGTAGCCTAAAGTAACAATGTATATTTCTTTATTTGCTATTGTGAGCGCAATCCGCTCTAAGTATCACCATGTTGAAGTCCAAATTAATAATGTTGATGTATAAGCTAGCTTAGAGAAAAACAGATACAGACACAGCTATGGTGTATATAGTGGATCTTCTTTAATGGAGGGAATAGACAAAGAACAGGTTGGACTAGTATAATTAGCAGAACATGATTGGTGGTAAAGTTGTAAAATAGTTCTGGCTCACGGATATTGGATAAGAAACTGGAGAGGAGTCGTATCCCATTAAGGCTGAGGGAGGATGAGCTCTCTATACAAAGAGCAATGTACAATGGCTGCAGGCATGGCCCTGGTATCCAAAATGGAGGTTACACAAACTGGCATCCTCCACACTGTATGCATATGAAGTAGAGGGCAACTGCCATAGTTTATCCGGGAAGTACCAGCAGCTTATCCTTTTTCACCAAATATACATTTTCCAGAGTTGTGTGGTTTTCCTATTACCTTACCTGCTCCATCACCTAATGTTGGGTTTATTACGCTAATCGGCACCTTGTTTTCTCTACAGTGTTTTTTTGGGAGGGTTTAATGTAGATTGTGAGCCCCATATAGGGATCACAATGTATGGTTTTTTTCCTATCAGTATGTTTTAGTGGAAAGGGAGGAAATCCACACAAACACAGGGAGAACATACATGCTCCTTGCAGATGTTATTCTTGGCGAGACTTGAACCCAGGACTCCAGTGCTGCAAGGCTGCAGTACTAACCACTGAGCCACCGCGTTGCCTCCATCTCTACAGTGTTAATTGTACATACGGTGGAACTCTCTGCCCTCCCTTATAAGCTGTTATGAACAGAATAGTCTCCCTTTTTGAGTCATTATTTGCTGATATAAAATATTTTGTTGTTGTTATGTTTCATAATTGCAGCAGAATATTCTAGTAAAGTATAAGTAAAGGTTATTACTACAATACATAGAATATTATATAACAATAAAATTCCAGTCCTGAAGTTGATTTCCTTGGGCTCTCATTGGCCTGTAGATGTTTTTGTTCAAGTTCAAAGACCAAGTGCCCGACTCATAAAATTATTATTCTCACAGGCTGCGGAGAGAAGAAATGCAGAGCTCATTTTCATGCATTTTAGGTTGAAGTTACAGAAGAAACTGATTACTGCTTATTGTAAAGGAGCATTGAATTGTGAATGGCAGCTAGCAAAGAACATGTGCAAAGAAATACAGGGGTGGTCTTAAAGGTCACTAGGTAGGGCTAATGCTGAACAGATTTCATGAATGGAGAGTCATCCATAGCGTTCCATAAGGTATATATAAGAGGCACTGTTACAGGGTGTTATGCAAAGAAAGGTGAAAACAATTGTATGTTTTATAGCAGCAGTCATAAATGGAAATGTACTGTTAGAAAAGTTTCATTTGGTTTTATCGGATTATTTTCTTACTGTTTTTTTCATGAAAGTGGACGATTGATCGTATTTTACATTCGAAGTATGTAAAAAAAAAAAAAACAGTTCTAGATCTTGTAAAGCGTTATGGTTCTTTCCACTATTAGGGTGCATTCACACTGAGTAAACGCTAGCTTATTCTGAATGTAAAACACGTTCAGAATAAGCGGCGTATAAAGCAGCTCCATTCATTTCTATGGGAGCCGGCATACGAGCGCTCCCCATAGAAATGAATGGGCTGCTTCTTTCACTCCGAGCAGTCCCATTGAAGTGAATGGGGAGTGCCGCGGTGTACGCTCCGGTTCATTATCACTGAGTTCATACTGCTGAATGACACTGATGCAACCCCACTTCTGGCCTTGTGGCCACATGACCACTTGGAGCCAAGAAATGTTGGAGCTTCTGCATCCTAGGAGACCCAGATCAGCTAAACAGTATACTGCAAGAGGCTGCATTCTTACTGTAACTTAGGTTAATGTATCAGCCTCAGTTATAGAAGAAAAAATGGGGGAAAAGAGGAAAGTTAAAGGTCTCTTATGGCTTTATGGGAACACAATGTGTGAAAATAAAAAAAACACTACCATGCCACATCACAGATTATTGCCCTGCCAGCAGTGACACATCAATGATTTGCATCTACAAAATAGTTCCTGTTATGGAAAGGGAAAACTATTTATGGCTAAGGCCCCACGTTGTGGAAATGTAGTTTTTTTTTTTGTTGCCATACAGTGGCCCCTTAACTGGCCCACCTTATAGCAGGATTAGATGATTACTTACCTGTCTGCTCCTAAGTTCCACTCCTTCAAGTGCACTGTTGCGACATCATGTGCGCCCAGAGCAGGAAGATGTGGGAGGGGCTGGAGAGCAGACAGGTAAGTATTACCTGTCTTAATGTTGCCTGTGGCCTATAGGTTGTAGTGTAGCGGAACAGGTTTGGTGCATCATTTCTTCCTAGTTTTGCGATCTGGTTGTATTTTTACCAATCAGATCGATAGAACTGGGGAGAGCTGGCTGCTACATTCACTTTAGTGATCCCTGCTCCTGCTGGCAGCCTCCTCTTCCCTCTTCAGCCTTTAATCGGCCCTGTGTGCCGCACATCACGTTGCAATGATGTAATGGGCAGTGTACATGGGCACCCTGGAGGCTGGAGAGGGAAAAGGAAGTTGCGAACAGGAGCAGGGATCATTAAGTGGGCCAGTCTGAGCTTCTAGAAAGGATATGTATTGGGAGATGATAGATAGATAGATAGATAGATAGATAGATAGATAGATAGATAGATAGATAGATAGACAAAGTACAAAAAGTATAAAGCAGCACAGTAACACACTGCTGAATTGTAGGTGCATAGAAATCCTCATGGAAATCCTCCCTGAGGCTAAACCATGCATTACGAAAAACCTGCTTTTTTTATGCAGAGTTTGGTTTTTTGAGTCAAAGCCGGGAGTGGATTTAGCAGAAGGGAAAAGTATAAGAGCTTCATTTATATTTCTCATTCCTTTTGAGCCGATTTTTAGTTTGGCTCAAAAAACTGCAACAAAATGTACAGCAGAATATGGCCTCAGCTTTGGATAGGTAAAAAAAATATGGTACTAATTCAGTAATAAATCCATAAGCAGTAGGGTTTTGTTTCTTAGCTATAGAAAAAGCTTGAAAAAGATTCCAAATTTAGGAACCTATTTAAGAGTCAAGCACGTGTATTCACTTCCTCTTATACCGTGTTATTTTGATTGGAAGCTCCTGTTAAGTTTTCCTTGTTACAATAACGAAGGATTATGAAGATAATCTTGTTTCCCTTAGTCCTAACAGCGGCACAAGAACATATTGTGCCGCTGGTGGAACGACAGGGAAATAAAATTCAATAAAAATGATATAAAAATAAAGGATAATAAAAGTAATAATAATGCAATTCAAAACAATCCACTGTGTGTACATACATATATCTTTAAGCTATTTCATGATATTGCCGCACCTTTGTGTTTGTAGTGAGAGCGAGACAGAGACATATACTATATATAAAAACAGATAGTATAGACCAGTGGTGGTCATGTTATCCTGGGGGCACGCTTCATGGTAAAAGCCACTGCCCCTCCGATCCTGCCAAGTATGAATGTTCCTGCACAGCCTCAGGTGACATCCTTACGTTACAAGTACCAGGATGTAGGGAGCAAGTGTGTTCAGTACTTACCACTCTACTCCCTACTTATTCTCTGCTCCAGGGGTCGAATGCTGACATTACAGCAGACCCCAAAGCAGAAAGGAAGCATGAAAAAAGTGCTAAGTAGTGAAAGCAGGTTATCACTCGCTTCTTAAACATCATTGAGCATGGGAGCACTGTGGGGGCCCTTTGTATGTGAAAACATTATACTATGTGGGGAGGGGGGGGGCACTGCAGGGCCATAATATGAGATGTGGAGCATCGTGGGGGTCATTATATTACATGGGAGCAATGTGAGTCCATTATCTTACATGTTGGGCACTGTAAATCCATTATATTACATGGGGGCAAAGTGGGTCCATTATCTTACATGTTGGGCACTGAAAGGGCCATTCTACTGTGAGTGTGAGTGCCATTATACTACATGTGGGGGCCCTAGCAGGGCCATTATATTATATGTAGGGGAATTGAGGGGACCATTATGCTACATCTTAGGGCCCTGAAGGGCTGTTAACGGAAGCTCCAAATAAAGCATTATTTTGTTGAAATTTGGTACTTTGGGGGTATTTGGTTGGATTGTTTTGGGTTTCACTTGGGGTACATTGCTTAAAAAGGTTGAGAGACACTGGGATGGATAAATGGATAGATAGATAGATAGATAGATAGATAGATAGATAGATAGATAGATTAGACATGGAGAAATAGATAGATAGATAGACAGATACATAGATAGATGAGATACACACAGAAGGCGACACTCCAATTGGGGAACAAAATTTCAGCCCTATAGAACGGGACATTTCTCAAGCTTGAGAAGACTTTCCTTCTATCAGCGCTGTGTTCATTTGGATTTTTAGATACTGTAAATAGATACTGTGGATGTGAGACGAAGTTTAATGGGGTATCACAGGGATATGCCTTAGTTTTATGATCAATGGGAGTCTGACCTCTGGGACAACCACCAATCCACAGGTGAGACTCCACCAATCGGAAAGTGATGGTATCTCAATATAATAATATGTATAGAATATAGAATACCAGTTTTATTATAATAAACAAGCAGGGTTACTGAAGTTAAAGGACTAAAATACATGGCTAAAGACATAATCTTCTTGTACAATATATAAGTATGATGCAGTACAATGAAATAAAGTCCTAGTTTCTCTTCACAAACAGATATAAATATGTTTATTAATTTTACACATACATGATAATTTTACTTTTTAGTTTCACAACCAGTTTCTATACACTTGCAAGCTAGTTAGATAGTGTATGTTTATTCTTTGTATTTTTATTACAATTATCTCTATGGCGGATTAACCTGTATTATGGCTTCACTTCCCAGCAGTTGCTCCAGTGTGACACTAAGAAGAGCAGGACATGAGCAGCAGTTTATCAGGGCTCTGGTGTAGAGCTGATCACAGAGCTGAGATGTCAGACACCCCTCCCCCTATACGCCCCCTCCATTTATATAGCAGTGAATAGGAAGGAACTCAGCCAGTGAGAGGAGACAAACTCATCCCTGCAATAGTCTGTACATACAGGAGGGAATAAGACTGGAGAGGGGTTCATAAAGTCAGTGTATGGATGGCTGGGAGTGATCTGCACTGAGCCCTGGACACTGAGTTCTCTCACATAGGAGATACTACTGCTGGATTATAATCTACATGCTTGGATTGTAAAGTGTACAAGGCTCAGTCAATGTGAGAAGCCATGGAGATCCCATGCCTGTGTCTTTCAGCGATCGTCAGTTTGCTCCCAGTGCTCATCGTGTCTGGTATGTGTGTATTCCTGGACTTGTGTTGCTTTTTTGCGCTTTACAAATATTATCTGACGTCCGATATATTTATATTGGTATCCTAAAAATGTACTATGGCTGAGAGAATACAGGTCCCTTCTCTACCAGCTCCACTATTGATTAGAATAAGATTTGATAACGTAACACACTATGTGACTATAAATAACATCAATAACCACAAATGCAATGTCTAAATGTGTGATTGACATTTGTGTAAATGCTATTGATACTGAGGGATCACCATATTATGACCACAGTACGTAAATTTACTGGGAATATAATATTGTAAAAAGTGTTTTATTGGGATTTTATATATGTGACCATGTGATCAGGTAAAAGTTTACGTATTCACAAAGCTTAGCAGATAATCCACTGATACGATAACCACTATGTATTTATTCCTTAACTTTATTCTAACAGTTCTTTGTATACATCAATATTAGTGTCATCATATTATCTGTGACCAATATCACAACTTTTTGACATGTTATAATGTGTATAGACAATGCCAGAATGTCTTAAGGTACATATAGAAAACTATCTATACAGGATTTTCTCCTCCATTCACACAGATAATTGTACAAACTAAGAATCAAGATTTAGACAGACATTGTACTTAGAGACAGCAGAACATTACTTATGGGATCTATCTATCTATCTATCTATCTATCTATCTATCTATCTATTCTATCGTCTATCATCTATCTATCTATCTATCTATCTATCTATCTATCTATCTATCTATCTATTCCATCAATGACCAGAGCTATCTATCTATCTATCTATCTATCTATCTATCTATCTATCTATCTATCTATCTATCTATCTGTCTGTCTGTCTGTCTGTCTGTCTGTCTGTCTGTCTGTCTGTCTGTCTATCTATCTATCTATCACCAGAGCTAGCTGGCTATATATTAACCCTTAAGTACTATCATGGTGTCTATCATAATGATATGTATATGGTAGTGGTGTATGATAGACACCATGATAGTTCTTAAGGGTTAAAGAGAAGCAGTATATTGTCAAGAATAATCTGAGAGTTTTATGCTAAAAGAACATCTGTACTTATCTATAAGATCCAAGAGATAATAAAACAAAGTGATTTGGAAAGAGTACAATGTTGTGGAATAGCCATGTCTACAAATGTAACATTATGTTTCTGTGGTGCCCCCACTATCTTCTTTCCTTAGAATGACCTTTTATACTATTATAATTATATATTAGATCATTGTTGCTTGTGCTGCTGCTATTTCAGATTATCAGATGTTTGTAAGATGATCCGTCTTTCGGTGTTCTTAGTACATTTTACTTGAAATAGATTAGACTCTTTTTATTGGGCTTACTCATGCTGTGGTCATTGGCTCCGGAATGAATCTTTGAAGTTGCATTTAAAATTTTATCAGGACTGGCTTTACTCATGTCCAGATATAATGGGCTGAAATGGTCTCAGAATACTGTGATCATTATTGAACTCAAACTAAACCCATATGGCAGATAGATGAGAGGGAGAGATAAGATACATAGATAGATAGATAGATAGATAGATAGATAGATAGATAGATAGATAGATAGATAGATATTATTGAGAAGATCCATAAACAGTATATCTTTATACATGTAGTATTCATGGTACCTACTAACTGGTACAACTAAATTTTTGCCTTAAATCATGTATTCTTTCAATAGAAAATACAGACAATATGACAACCATATTGAAGCATTATTTTCTTTTTATTTAATGAGCATTACAAGGATTGCCCAATAATCATCACAGGATAGATGATAAATAGGTGATGTGAAGGGATCCAAAAACTGGGACCCCCATTAATCATGAGAACAGGGGTAAATGAGCATGCACATGCATTCTAATGGGAGCCTCAGGACCCCTATTCCCATAATTGTTGGGATTCCCAAAAACCGGTCTCTTATTACTTATTATTGGGATATGGGGCAAGTGGTGATTATCAGAAACCCCTCTAACATGTGATAGTGATTTTCATATGTAACTGTAAAAAAGTTAAAGGACTAATGTAATGTCTAGAGCTTTGACCTACAATGGATTGATTTGTTTTTTGATCTGTAGCCTCAGTAATATAAGTGAAGCTTATAGAAAGTTCTACAAGTATCTATCACATACATGTAAGGAAAGATTGCTAGAGGCTCTTAAAATTGGATACATTTGTACATAAATTAGAGCTCATAGTGTAGATCATTTCTTGCACTTCCTGTCACTAACCTCATTGAAGTAGACCAGTGATCCCCAACTAGTAGCTCGGAAACCACATGGGGCTTGCAATCCCCCCATATGTGTGGCTCGCCATAGAAGCCCACATTTAGGGCCATATGGCAGCACTGTTTGCAATATGACATAAATACCGGCATTATGGAGTTTCTGGATGGTATAATGTTCCACCATTAGTTTAATTGTAGTAAACGCAAATGTTTGAGATTTCATAATTTGCTTCTTTTTTATTGACTGTGACTCTTGACCACCAGTCAAAGCTTAATGCAGCTCATGGTAAATCAAAGGTTGGGACCTATGAAATAGACGACAGTCAGCCCCCTGCCCAAGATGGCTTCTCCAAGGCTCCAATAGCTAACATTCAGCTCTACAGTAAAAGATGGATGGAAGGTTTAGTGTCCAAACTTAAACCTTAATCTATTCCTTAGCTAGCAGCACCATTAAGATTTTCACTGTTAGCTCACTTCTTATTGTTCAAAACCCATTATAAAATATCTTCAGTGATCCATATGATATGGCACCATTCAACAACTAGACAGCTTCTTATCCCTCGTAGCGTTCTACAATTGTGTATTCACAAGACTTCTCACACCATATCTCAATGTTACAACCATTTTCATATTGTAAATACTGAACTTATTAATTGATAAAATTATTGATTGGAGAAAAGCTTGAGATCCGCTGAGTATAATCCACTGGCTTGATGTATTAGTATTCCTTGTGTAAGAGCGGGCTTAAAGACCCTTAACAATGTTTTCTTAGGAAAGCCAATGTTGAGCCGCTGCATTGCTCCCATTGTCACTCTTCAATGACTTGATTTCCCTCAGTGCTTAGTGGGGTGAAAGAAATTCTGTCTCAGTATCTTACAAAACAAGTCAGGCATTTCTCACATGAGTCTAAAGGTAAAGTTCCTTGTGTCAGTTTGTTTGCAGTCTTTTCTTTGTAGTCATTGGGTTCAGTCAACACATATTTAGCTGTGTTTGAATGAAGAATATGATTTCAGTGCGAGCCATGAGAATCGCGTCTTGCCAGGAGCATGCTGTTTGACTTCACTTGTGCATTAATCCCGGCTGTTTATTCTCTGCTTTGTGATATCCAATCAATCTCGCTGGAACCTGTTTGCCAGAGACCGGTTCCAAATCTTTTTTGCTCGACTTTGTGAAGTTTTCGGCTCTGCATTTAGCTTCTTCGGATCACACGGTTTGTTTTTCTTTTCCTCTTAAGAAAAGTTATTTTGAGAAACTGTCCAGAAAGTTGTCTGAAAAAGATCAGATGTGCCTGCAAGACTATGCAGGATTTATTATTGAGTTATGTCTGCTGTCCCTTATCCTTTGTTCATAGCACAAGGCCATTAGGTCGCCTTCACACATAGTTTTTGCAGAAAAAAATGCCTTTACTTACCGCCAATAGGAGAATGCCTAATAAAAAGTCAGAGCCGGGGCCATGCTGTGTTTTAAAACAAAATACCAAAGGGGCAAAAACATACCCCTTAAGGCCAGGGCCTCACGTGGTGTAATCCATGGCGTTTTAGAGTCCTTGCAAGGTGGATGGGATTCTAGTGACTCCTATTCACACAGTGCAGAAAAATACACGCAGCGGAAATGCTGTGATTTCCAAAACCATTGCATTTTTGGAAATTGTAGTATGTCAATTTTAACTGCGTAAAAGCTGGCGGTTTCCCTATAGGAATAATTGAAGCAGAAGTCCACAGATGACTTTCTGTGGAATGCGCAATGTGTTTCCACCACCGTTTTTCCCACAGCGCTACTTGGGGCTTTAGCCTAAGATATGTAAAAGGTGGCAAGAAAAAAAAACGGAGTGTTTGTAGGGATTTTTATATTTTACTGCTGAATAACATGTAACATCTGTCTGCGGCATTTCTAGTGGTATTTTTATGAAAGCGTTCTTAAAAGGATCTTATTCCCAGAGAGTTTATACATTTAGGTTGTCATATGCAGTTTTTGAAACTGAAGCCAGGAATGAAGTGAAGAACAAAGGAGTGTTGCACCTATCCTGTACACCAGGTTTTGGCTTCAAAAACTGCATCTGAAAACCTGAACGTGTAAACACACCCAGTGAACTAGAAGGCGATATGTGTCAGACCTTTGTATGTTCTACAAGGGCCTATGAATCCTTCCATCATCTCTGGAGTGCTGCATATAATCCATCATCTGTTTCCCCATACTCTGGAACCCCTTACCACGACACATAAGACTGACCCCTACAATCACAATCATCAGGAGGACCCTGAAGATTCACCTATTCAGGAAACTCTACAACCTTCCATAACCCTGCTGCCACCACACCACCATCTGAACATCTTCAGTCCTCACCTTCAGCCTTCATCTCATAGATTGTAACCCCTTGCAGGTAGGGTCCTCTATTCTACTGCACCAGTTGGCCACTATTGTATTTGTTTTGTGTATTTCATGGGGCTCCATAAGACAGGACACATATCCCTCAAGTCATTTACATAGCAGATGCATACAGCACATATCACTCATATAGTACATGTATGCAGCACATGTCACTGATATAGTGCATGCATAAAGCACATTGCTAATATACTACATGCATACAGCATATTAATATATTACACTATGTACATATCATTCGCCATCCCATACATCTCCTGAGCACTGCACATACTGTACATACCTTTTCCTGAAAGGGAAAGACATTCAGCAAAATAAAACCCTGCCCTTGTTTGTTAAGCCTGGCCCATCTCGGGACTAAGCTCCGCTTGTATGTTTCAGAGGTGCGGCTCTCCAGCTCACTTGGGCCCCTTATTCCCTGGGCCCCTGTGTAGCTCCACTGGCTGCACAGGCAATATGTGGCTTGGAGAGACCTGTGTATGGTACCAAGGCCATTTTTGCAGGACATTTCTGGATTCAGGGTCATGTCCCGCAGTCCCGGTCGGTGGGATGTATGTCTCGGTTTAAACTCATCTGCATCCAGAGGACACAGATGAGTTGCATACAGCAGACAGCTCCTGCTTCAACGCTGAGCTCTGCTCCGGACACAATGTGAGTGACGTCATCACATCGCACCCGGAGCCGGAGCTCAGCGCTAAAGCTGAGACTGCAGACAGAACGACAGGAGATCGATGAAAGGTGCGTATCAGTGTTTTTATGTTATGAACAGTAACCTAGGGGCTGAGATGGAGGGGGGGCATTATAATGGGGCAGAGATGGAGGACATTATAATGGGGCTGAGATGGAGGGGGACATTATACTGGGGGCAGAGATGGAGGGGGCACATGAAACTAGGGGCAGAGATGGAGGGGGGACATGAAACTGGGGACAAAGATGGAGGGGGGACATTCTACTGGGGCAGAGATGGAGAGGGAACATGAAACTGGAGGAAGAGATGGAGGGAGGACATGAAACTGAGGCCAGAGATGGAGGGGGGACATGAAATTAGGGGTAGAGATGGAGGGGGAACATTATACTGGGGCAGAGTTGGATGGAGGACATGAAACTAGGGGCAGAGATGGAGGAGGACATGAAACTGGAGGCAGAGATGGAGGGGGAACTTTATACTGGGGGCAGAGATGGAGGGGGAACATTATACTGGGGCAGAGATGGAGGGGGGATATTCTACTGGGGCAGAGATAGAGAGGGAACATGAAACTGGAGGAAGAGATGGCGAAAGGACATGAAACTGGGGGCAGAGATGGAGGGGGGACAAGAAATTAGGGGTAGAGATGGAGGGGAAACATGAAACTGGAGGCAGAGGAAGGGGGGACATTAAACGGGGGGCAGACAAAGGGGGGACATTAAACTGAGGGCAGACAAAGGGGAGACATTAAACTGGGGGCAGACATGGGGGGACATTAAACTAGGGAGGAGATGGTGGGAGATATTAAACTGGGGACAGATGAAGATGACAATTAAACTGGGGATGAATTAAGAAGGACATTAAAATGGGGACAACTGGAGGGGAACATTAAACAATGGGGGTCACTGGAGGAGGACATTAAACCATGGGAGTAACTGGAGGGGGATCTGTTTGCCTCTGGTTGCCCCCAGTTTCATGTCCCGCTCCAGCTGCCATTAATATATTGTCCCCTCCCAACTATCCCCATTGTTTAGTGTCCCCATACAGCTGCCCCAGTCTCATGTTCCCCTCTAGTTTCCGCCAGTTTAAAGTGGAACACTTGGAAGGGAACATTATAATGTAGGAACATATAATGTATGAGTGACTGTAGGAGGAACATACTGTGTGGACACACAAAAAATGAATGAGAACGGGCGGAGTCAACGTAAAAGTGGACAGAGCTAAATTTGCCATGGTGCGCACAGCGCACCGAACATTTTGTCCCTCTTTCCATTTTTCAGAAGTTGGGAGGTATGCCAAGGCTGTTTTCTTATTCCCAGTCTTTGGACTGGTTCTGTGTACTATACTGAAGCATAATATACATGGTTTTTGGCTCTTTCATCATTATTTGGGGTGACTGCACATGTTTGCTGATTGGACACTTTAATCTGTACTCTATATACTTTATTTTTAGAGGCCCAACCCTATAAAAGACCATTTTCCTGTGCAAATTTGGGTGGTCGGCTCAAAGAGGTCTTACCATAAATGAAAGGTTTGGAGTGTCCTAGTTCTCAGCACCAGGGATCATAGCTACGGTGTATTAAGAATGAGTGACGTACTGTATGTTATCTACCAGTCTGATGCAGCAGCATCTACACTGACATATGTCACTCAAATAAACTGCAGATTGCTTCATTAGTTCTTACCAGACTTCCAAGATGTCTAGGTGCCTCTGTGATCACCCGCCTGGGATTCAAGATGAAGGGTCTGTGGTTAGAGGGTATGGAGAATAATTATAGGGCTGCTCTCTTAGTCCCATCTGCTTAGAATTACAGAGAAGTTTTAATCCTCAGCATAACCTTGAGACAATTCGGAGCCCACAGATAGATCAAAACAACAGCTGCCAATAGATGAAATGGGGAAACTATTCAGTGTTCAGCTGAAATATGTGTTCCAAAGGCATACATGTATCTTAGACATGCCTCTCTGTTCTGGGATAGTGTATCATGTCTAACAAGCAATGATGCAGAAAAGTTACACCACGTGCATACAAAATGACTAAATCTGGATGTGGATGTGCAGTTCTGCCTTGTATCTAATCTAATCTGATGTTCCACAACACTAGATTATACCGTGATGTGGAGAGGACAGAATTCATTGACTTTGAGGCTCGGCCTGTAATACCATCAAGCTGTCACATGTGCGGAGATTTAATATTACCTACACGTTACTTCCCTGGAACATCTGCAGCCAGTTCATCTCCAGCTAAACATTTTCTTAGTGAATATGGTTTTAACTCAGAAGTATATTTGCTTAGTGATTTGTTGTATATTTTAGTTTCCCATCAAGGTTCAGTAAAAAAACAGTTTTACCTTTGGGAATTCAGATATTTTAATGTAATAGACTTACACTGCTCAGCAATATCTGGGACGTTCCTCCAGGACAGTGTACAACTGTAACACCTGCATGGATAGAGGTTGTGTAACATTGTGTATTGACACCAGGAGAAAATTACACAATATGTGAATGTAGACGTCTCCTGTCCATCCTAAATAGTCTCTTATAGTTCTAAAGCAAAATCATGGTTGTCATCTCAATTGTGCAGTATGGAGAAAAAAAAAGTTGCATGTGAATTTGCATCTATTGCCAAATTTTCATCTGGATGAGAATTTTTGCAGTAGCCATAAATTCACTTTTTTTTGTATACGGAATAATTAAAATAGTTTCACAATCTTAAAGTTACTGTGATTCCTGCTCAATTTGGTGTCATTGTGGAACCTTAGACTTTTAAGCCTAAGGCCCCATGTAGCGAGCCAGAGTGAAAAAGCACTGCGGGAAAAACTGTGGTGGAAATCTATCGCAGTTTTTCCCGCAGTGCTTTTGAAAAAAAAGTTTGCAGAGTTTTCCCCTGTGGACTCTCTGCTTCAGTTATATCAATAGGGAAATAGGAATAATTGACATGCTGTGTTTTCCAAAAGCGCAATGGTTTTAGAAATTGCATTTTGTAGAGACTGTAAAACGCCGTTTTTGCGTTTATGCCACATGGAGCCCCGGCTTGAAAGGATTTTTCAGAATTATGTTATTAATGACTTATCCTAAGGATAGGTTGTCAATATTTAAATCCTGGTAATGCCTTTAAGTGGGTGTACCTACATTTATATCAAAGGGAATTACATAGGAGGCAATTCCCCAATGTATATCTATTACATGTATACCTCTATTAGGCTATTAGAGGAACCAAACTACCCTGCAGCTTCCCTTTCAGCTGTCTATTTTCCAGAATTCTGGGTATGCTTTGGTATAGATGGAATACAGCCCATCCTAAACTGCATTGTTAAAGGGATCCAATCATTGGAATCCCATTTTTTCTCCCTAACATGTAGGAACAGCCTTAAGAAAGGCTATTCTTCTCCTACCTTTAGATGTCTTCCCCACACCACTGTTCGGTATAAATCCCGGTTTTCTTCTGTATGCAAATGAGTTCTCTTGCAGCACTGGGGGCGGTTCCCAATGCTGCAAGAGAAATCTCCAGCGCTGTCTCTATCTTCATCCGCGTTTTCTTCCGTCCTGGGTTTCAAAGTTCTAGGCATGCGCAGTCGGTTCTTCTATCTGGCCTCAGGCAGAGCCAACTGCGCATGCCCGCGGCCATTTTCTTGTGGCTGCTTATATAGCTTACTTTGTAATGATTGGATCCCTTTAACAAGGCAAATACCTATAATACTACAGCTTGTCAGTAAAGCACAAAAGGTTAAAAAATACCCAAATACTTGCCTACAGTAATGGCAACCCTATTCGATACCATTGTTCTCTTGGGGTCTGTAGACTATATAATAAAGAAGCCAGTTGATGACAATTTTATACATGTAAAATGGTCTCCATAAGGAATGATAGAGGCTGGAGGGCTATGACCACTCAATACATGCTGGAAGACTATGAACCATGATCGGTCAATAACCAAGTTCATCAGTGGAGAAATAGAATAACTTTGTGTTGCTTCTGCATGATATGTTTCATGAATGTAATATTGTCCTGCAGATGCATTAGCAGACTATAGGCTGCCATTTACAGAAAGCTGTGGAATACATGGATTCTACTCTATGGGTTTTCACAGATCAGAATATGTTTGTTGATGAGATACCCAGCTGCCATATCAGATTGTAAATTTCCATTAGGGAATTACTTATGCAGTTCCCTAATGTATTCTTTAAATCAGTTATAAGGTGAACAGAGGTGTAACTTAAGGGGGTGCAGAGGGTGCAGTCGCACCAGAGCCCAGGAGCCTTAGGGGGCCCATAAGCACTGGCATCAGTATTGAGATTGCAGTACCAGAAACATGTTATAGAGCAAGGTTTACTGAGTAGACTCCTGAGTTTAGGAGTCCAGTGGGCGGTCTTACCCTCTAATTGTCAACTGGCAATAAATCATGGATAAGGCCACATACTGGGCTCAAAATGAGAAGGCATTTCAATAAATAAATGACAAGTTATACCGAATCTCTTCCTGAAAAACTATATTTCAACTTACAGTATGTATCTTTTTCTGCTCTATAGCATGCTACCCACAAAGAAGACAGAAAGGTCAAAGAGAAGCACATTTAACTTAGAAGTCTTCATTATCAGTTCAACCATTGTGCATGTACAAAGATATTTTATTTTTTTCCCACCAATACAATTATTTCATCACAGAATAATGAAATTCAGTCCAAAAAGCCCACCCAAAAATTTGGCAGAAGAAGTAAAGGAATGATAACTTTTCCTGACCTTTTGTATGCATTAGCCATGCCAACAGGAATAGTTCAGTACTTTGAACATTCAGACATCTTCAGGCCATTTCTTTATTCGATTAAGTAAACTTATGTATTCCTGCGATGAAATGTAGAGTAAGAACACTTGATTGGAAGCAGCTCTTCCAGATCCATGAACCTGTCTTTTATAAAGCTAACCTCTGCGCTATAATGCAGACAGTCCCGTAATGCTGAACAAGGTCTCCTTTGGGGAAATGTTCCAAGTAAAAATATTGTAGATCCTGCATCGTGTCAAAGCATTTCAGCTGGAACGTGTCCATTATCACCCATTTCCATTGCTTATGTGAAATTCTATCTCAGAAATCAACCATGAAAATCATTTATGCTATTTTGTTGCTTGTGAATTTTTTATACTCTTTGTAACACTAGTTTCATATTCAAGCTGTTCTATTATGCCAAGACCTTTATTTGCATTTGTTACATGTGCAAAACTGGAAAGGTCAGAGGTTACTTGAAAAATATGAATTTCCATGTGCATAATGGGGGATATTCATTAATGCAATTACAAAAGTTTTCTAGCATAGTTACATTGGCGCTCGTGCTGACTGCCTTTACTGTCAGACTCCTGCCATAGAGAGAATGGGACCACGTGTGTCAGTAGCAGAGCAGCTCCCTTGATCTAAAATAATGTGATATCCAGAAGATTATTACTCCTAAAGAAGGTGGCAATGTCTTGGTATGGTTAAAAACATTGATGATATCACAACTGACATATTTTGATGCTGTATTTTTCCTTTAGAAATGATGCGTTGCTGCTGTGATTTTTGATACAGCGCTTTTTTGCTGCCGCCTGCTACGTGGGGCCTTAGCCTTAAAGACAGAGTACCTACAACTGCAACTTATCATCTATATCACAAGATAAGTGGTGGTCTGATCACTGTGACCCTCACCCATCATGAGCACATAGACCATTTTCTCCCTAGTATGAACGGTAGTGGTCAGAAAGGCATGACATTACATTAATAAATGTTGTAATATACTTTTCTAATTGATTTTGGATCCTAGCTGTGAAATACTGTGCTGAAATCTACAGCCTGTTTGATATTGTTTCCTGTGTTTCTCTCATCGGTTTTCACTGGAGTACGGGTCTATAGCTCTGATCACGCAGTGAAGTTGAGATTGGAGGGGGGTCAGTTCAAACAGATGTACCTACTGTATATATGCACTCTATGCACAGAGCAGCGTATAAATGATGAGATTTTCAACTGATGATATTTGGATCTGAAAATATGAATAATAATACAAGTAGTCATATGAAAGATGAGAATCCCATATTTTGTATGACAATAACAGCACTGTTCCACATATTATAATGCCCAAGATATAACTGTTTGAAATGACCCCCCCAGACTTCCCTGCATTATTAGAGCCCTACACTCATACTCCAGTGAAAAGGAGTGTGAGAAACAAGTGAAAGAATACAGAACCGAAAGAGGAATTCCGTATAGGATTTCACAGAAAACAGCCTCAATACATTAGCAAACTATAACAAAATGATAGAAAATCAGAAATTGTCCAAAAGTTTATGTACACTTTAATGTAGATCTATTGATCAAAACCAAATGGATTTGAACCAAAATTAGTGATGAGAGCGCCCTCGGGAGGTTCAGTCTAGAAGCCTGTATCTCTTATTCGGTATGATGAACATTCAGTATCTGGCTACATAGTCTGTCTACATGGTTTACCTCTCTTGTAACTCCTGGATGCAGTTTTATTAGAGATATGATTTATTGACATGGTTCAGTAGGTATCTTATCTGCAATGTAAGAGGCCGTACTGTGTCAGGCTTCAAGTAAAGGAAATTTCAGTGTGTAACAGGTCCACATAGCATGTATCACTAAAGAAGTGGTTGCTGCTTAAAAGCATTTCTAGATGGCACTTGTCCTTGAAGTTCTCCACTACATTGCATGCGGGTCAGTGCAAGACAAAATAATTAAACCGCTCTTGAGTGTGTCTGTAAACATGTGCTTGGAGTTAGCCGAAGGCAAAAATCTTCTGGAATCAAGGTGCTAAGTGAAACAACCGTTGAAATCCTATGAATACAAGAGGCAGGTGCCTACTCCACAACATGATGACCGAGGGTTCGAAACGGACAAATCCAATCTTGGTTCCTCAATATCATCCATGTAGTTCAATAGAAGAGAGGAGACATGTTTATTATTATTTTTACCCAAGCAGAATCATTTATTGTATGTGAATAAGTCGTTAAGGTTTAGATAGATATATTAAAAATGTTTGTTATATAGTAAAAACCTGAATATAAAAGAAGCAATGCATACAGTCATGCTATCACCATAGCTCATATTTTTTGGCAATCTGAAAGAAAGAGAGATACTTAATGTTGTAGCAGTTTCGTTTACAGTGCTTCATTTTCCGATGCCATAACATCCTCTGAACAGAGTCATCGCCAAAATGAGGCCAAGACCAAGTGCCCCATAACAGAGCCCATCACAGTGTCCCCTGAACTGAGTCAATGGCCAATATGATGCCAGGACCAAGTCCCCCCATAGCAGAGCCCATCACAGTGTTCCCTGAACTAAGTCATTGGCCAATATGATGCCAAGACCAAGTGCCCCCTAGCAGAGCCCATCACAGTGTCCCCTGAGCGGAGTTATCGGCCAATATGATGCCAAATCCAAGTGCCCCATAGCAGAATCCATCATAGTGTCCCTGAACGGAGTCATCACCAATATGATGCCAAAACCAAGTGCCCCATAGCAGAGCCCATCACAGTGTCCACTGAACAAAGTCATATTTTTATTGCGCCCATACTGTTGTACTCAAGGGTCAGACACTTGACATAGGGGCAAAGAATACACATTGGGTAATTTATTAAGCCATTTGCACCAGTTCTGTGGTTCAAAATGCACAAATTTTAGCACCCATTACATTTGTCTTCAAAACTGCAACTTTTTAATCCCAACATTTTTAAAATTGGCAAGAAAAGTGGGCAGCATTCCACAATGGTGGTGGTGTTTAGCAGAGGGATTTAGCCTCCCAAAGACTGATTTTGAGATTTCAATTTCTAGCACAAGGATAAAAAATATGCAAATCTATTCACCAGGATGTAAGTAGGAGAACAGTGCCTCTGTATGCCGCCCTCTAGAGGGCAGCCCCGTCAACATCATGCATGACTCAGTTAATAAGCCTACTAACATGATGCGGAGTTTATTGCCAAATTAGTATTTCTATTCCAAAAGGAACAGATTCCCAGCTATGGACAGCGCTGTTTCAATCTTTTGGACCTCCTCAGCATAGCGCAGGGATACTGATTTAGCAGAGTGAGAGACTATAGACCAGGGTCAGGGGATATTCGTACACATCAGGGAGAGTGTGTGCCTACATAGGCAGTACGGAACTTACAAGTCATTCCTGCTCCGCTAGGGATTCTGGGTAAAAAATATGCAAATCTATTCTCCAGGATGTACTGTAATTAGGAGAACAGTGCCTCTGTATGCTGCCCTCTATATTTGCATATTTTTTTACCCAGAATCCCTAACGGAGCAGGAATGACTTGTAAGTCTCGGTACGCCTATGTAGGCACACACTCTCCCTGATGTATACGATTATCCCCTGACCCTAGCACAAGGATAGTCAAAGAGGCACAAATTTATAAAGAGTAGTGCGATTCTTAATACATTTGGGGCGGCTCACCAATAAAGTTTAATGACCTCCATGGTATTTTTATAACCTTATAAAGACTGAGCCAGCTTTTGATCAAAATATCTAATTTATGGAGTACATTTAGAAGAAAAACATGATTGTTTGGAAACTGAGACTGAGAGCTGTTATTAAGGAAGCATGACTTCTCAAGGAACAAACTCTCTGTGCTTTGAAGCTGCTAATCCACACCCTCAGCTGGAATACTCGCATTGATAACATGAGTGAGTTTTGCCTCCAGACATCAGACTGACATATCTGAGGGGATATAGAATATGCCTTTAAGTACTACTGTATCTTGACTTCAGGACGAGCAAACAAATGTGTATAAGTTCATAAAAGCTTCTCTTAAGATGCCTCCTCTATCACAAGTGCTGAGCTATATGTGGGTTTTTTTTCCAGACAAAACATTCCTTTGTTCTTTGTATCAGCAGAGATCTACTTTAGAGAGAACTTGAGACAGAAATGCGCCTTTTATCTTTCACTTCTTGTCATCTTCGAGAAGAGCCAGCTCTTATAATAAACAAGCGAACAGATTCATTCTCGAAACAAATCAAAAAAAACCTCTCATCATAAACAAGCCAATACTTTGGATAATGTTGAGACCTCAGGAAATGGTTATTGATAAGTGTAAGGCTATGTGCGCACTTGTCACGTTTGTCACAGTTTCTGCAGCATTTTGTTGTCAATATAGGAAGAATATTTTTGTCAAAAAAGATGTTTCTTCTTGAAAATGATGCCCTGCACCAGATTCTGACCCTCACTGTGCCCTTCAGAAGCCTGAAACAACTTTAGGCCAAAGTCCCACGTTGCAGAATCACAGCTTTTTGGGGGCAGATTTTGCTGCTGTTTTTTGAGCCATAGTCAAGTATGGCTACAAAACTAATGTGAAATATATAGGAAGTTCTTATACTTCTATCTTCTACTTAATCCACTCCTGGCTTTGGCTCAAAAAAATGCAGCAAAATCTGCAACAAAAAAAAGCAGCATTTCCGCAATGTGGGGTCTTCACCTTAGCCCAACTTAGTATCAGAAGGACAGAACTGTACCATAAAACGATATAGAGGTTGAAGCTCTAAATTCTCTACCTAGGTCCTGAAATCTATTAACACAATTCTGGAGCATCTTTATTGATAAATGTGTTGTGTCATCTTCTGTTACTATTGGAAATGTATGACTAAACTGGCAATGGGGTGTTATCATTGCATTTACCATAGGGGTCCCTACCGGTTGTAGATGACAGTGGCCATGTTCAGTGTGCTATCCGCGTATTTCAATGGGCCGTGTTCAGTGTGCTATCCTATTCATTTCAATGGGCCTGTACATTCTGTCCTAGCCACAAAATATTGAACAGGTCCTATTTTGTGGCTTTTGCATGGGCAGCACATGGGAAATATGCCCATTTCCCCCATGTGCCGCCCGTGCTTTTAATTCACGGCTGGCTGGTTGCAGCATGGTCATCTGCAACCGGCTTGAACTAGTAGAAACACTTAGATCAATGGGAACTACATACATCCCTATGTACTATCAATTCCTAGTGGAGGCTCAGTCAGATAGAATTTTATCACTTATACCATTACCTAATTATATATGGATTTAAACCATTTTCTTAATTTTCTATATTTTTTTACATGCCCTTACCTCCTGTGTATATACAGCAGCCCTTTTACTGTGTAGTACATTGCATTTGGCCTGTGTATATCAGTTAATCATAGTGGATATATTCTAGATCTCTCTAAATAACACAATAACAATTATTATAACTGTAATAATAAGTCACAATCTAAATCCAGGGTGAGATCATCTAAAGTAAAGCCACCACTGATATTGTTGGCAGGTAAATGTGCATAATGTCATACAGTTATCACCATAACAAATCTGTCTGAACACAATAAGAAGACCACTTAATATAATACTACATAACAGAAGTAGCAGGTATAGCAGAACACGTCAGAAAAGAGTGAACATATTCAAACATCAGGAGTCTGATTGGTTCAGACTAAACTTCAATTTTAGACATAGCCTTTGTGCTTACCCATTTAGCTGGTTGTAATGCAATGACTTTGCTTTTTTTTCCTTAACCCCTTTCATTTTTGACTCCCTGCCTTCCAAAAGCCATGACCTTTTTTTTTTTTTTTTTTTTGGAATGCAATGGAAAGGAAAATTCACAAATTGTACTTTGTAATGGTACCATTTAATATTCTGAAATATGTACTGGGAAGGTGAAAAAAAATCAGAACGAAGTGGAATTGAAGAAAAACTACATTTCCGTGACTTTCATAAAGGCTTTTTTACACATTCACTGTGCAGCCAAAATGACATGTCACCTGTATTTTATGGATCAGTGCGATTCCAGGGTATTTTTCTGGTTAAATCTCTTTAAAAAATTCTAACTTTACAAAAAAATATTTTCTTGGCGTTGCCAGTAAAAAAAAATTTAATATTTCTGTATACAAAGTTGCATAAGGCTTCTGGGGGTTTTTTTTGTTTGCGGAGCCAGATGTTATTTTTAGTTATAAAATTTCAGGGAATGTCTATTGCTTTGGTTACTTTTTAATAAATTTTTTATGAGAGGCAAAACTGCAAAAAAACAGCAGTTTGGCACCTTTGAAATATAATATAATAATATTTGTATACATTTATAGACCAGGCTTTTTCAGATACAGGGATACCTAATGTGCACGTGTTTCACTTTATTTCTGCACTTTGATATATGTTCTAAGGAAAAGGGGGGGGGGTGATTTTAATTTTTACTTCTTTTAAATATTAAAAAAAAACACCTTTTTCTTTAACTGTAATTTTTAGGCTCTCTAGGTGTTTGGAACCCCAGAGGGTCTTATCATTAATGCAATACAAGGTGGGGAAAATGGCTGGCCGAGCTACTTGGGAGGTTAATGCCCGTGATCAGCGCAGGTACTGATTGCGGGTATTGTTGCTGGTTCACCGTTGTATAATACAGTGGAGACCTGGCAACTATGGAAGACAGTCAGCGCCTGAGAAGCCATATTTAAATGACCAACATCCACTGTACTAGGACAGTGGATGTCGGATACTTTACTTTCATGGCCATTTCAATATATGAAATATTTTGGTTGCTGATGTCCCTCAAGTTACAATGACTTCAGGATACAATATTTTCAGCGTACAATTTTCTGGACCACTGTATCACTTGTAAAACCCGTGCATTTAGTGATGTGTATGCAGACTTGCTGACTAGTAGCGCCTCTCTTCCAGTGTACTAAATACAGTGTTGGGTTCCAGTTCTTAAATACATCTGCTGGAAAATTGTGTTTGATAATTTGATAATTATTTTCTTACGCGAAAGTAGACAGCTTAGCTGTCAGCTCCACAATTGTTGTATCTGGGACGGTTTCCTCTGAGACGATGGGCCTTAGCATGTTATGTCACTGTTGCTTACAAAAATTTAAGTTGCCTCAGACTGAAGCTACAGGTTACGGTATATTTGCTCATATATTGTGTTGTGTTGGATTGTGTTGCTCAGTTTTAGGATTTGAAGTGAATTTGCACATTCATTAACATTTCCTATATAGTCAGAAGATCAAAAATATAGGCATTTTGTAATTTTATTTGATTTTTTTAATAAAATCTCTTTTTGTTACCTGGAATCTGTTTTCAAGCAGCTGTTGACCGATCTGTTGTTCCTATTACATGTCTCTTACTATGTATTATCTCCTATATCTCTGAGTGTAGACTGATGATCTGTTGTGAATGAGCTGTTGGACACTTGGCTAGTAATACATTAATCCATGTTGTCTAGATCATTAAGGCACAGATACTTCAATCCAAGCCTTAGATTGGCCATGCAGATTACATGGTTTGACTGACAGCTATTATCTCACCACCTTACACATACGCACACACTTATAGCCAAGCTTGCATAGAACAAAAGGATTAGCCACAATGTATTCCAAGTTGAGAGTAGGGAGACCCCTTACATATTAGGTTGTCCTGCTGAAATCAGCAGGATTGATCAGGATACATGTAAAGGCTCGTTCACATCTGTGCCCGGGGTCTCCGTTCTGCAGGTTTCTGTTTCCTGCACGAAACTGGGCAGGAGATGGAAACCTGCAGGCCGTGAGCGCCCATGAGTGTTTTATGCTACCCGCAGTGAAACCATTTTTTTTTAATGGGACACAGAGTCGGACATGCAGGACATTGTGTCCGGTTTTAAAAAAACGGTTTAGCCGCGGAGAGCATAAAACGCTCACCGGCGCTCACGGCCGGACACTGTCTGACAGGTTTCCGTCTTCTGCCGGCAGAAGATGGAAACCTGATACGGAGACCTGAATGCTGATGTGAACCCATCGTAATGTGTATGGGAGCATAAGATGTGTTGTTAATTACATAATACACTCCTTGGATAAAAATCAGTCCACGGTCATGTGATGAACACACAGCTTGTTAACGTAAGGGTCAGTTCGCGCAGAGTTTTTTGCAGGCAGATTTTGACGCGGAATCTGGCTCAAAAGTCGCCTGCAAAAAGGCCTCCCATTCATTTCAATGGGAGGTCCTCGCTTTTTTTTTTTACCTGCAAGCTATTTTTTTTCAGCTGGCAGGAAAAAGAAGCGACATGCCCTATCTTGCCTGTGGATTCCACGGCTGACTCAGCCGCGGTGTTCATGGTGCGAGACTCCCTCCTGATTAGTTCAATTCATTTGGGCCTATTCAGGAGTGCAATGGTGATGCACTGCATTCGGCATCCCGTCATGGATAACCGCGCAGAGAAATCACACGCCGGAAAAGGTTTCCACCGTGTGAACTAATCCTAACAGCACAGTAATCAGACCATGCAGCTGTGTGTCCATTACATGACCATGGACTGAATTGTACAAATGCACATGGACAAATTGTACAACTTTTATTATACAAATAATAACATTTGTCTCTCAGTGTTGATCCAGATGTAAAAAAAAACCCCTTTAAATATGTGTAAATGGTAAAAAAAAAACAAATGAAACTAAATATTCAAAACATTTCAAAGGGAGACCAATCTGGAGGTACTGCAGGACACATTAGCATGTTTAGGCCACGCAGGCTGGTCACAGTATCACAAGGAACATGTGGCCTTGTGTTGTCCTGTTGAACAATGACACCTTGGATGCTTTGTAGAAATGGCTGCACCACTGAATCCACAACCAAATCAATATGACACCAAGTAGTTAGTATACCTGAAAGGAAAGCCAGAGGGGTCCATCTGCCGCACATTAAGCCCCCTCCATTTTCAGCATCCATTGCCAAAAGCAGTGGTGTAATGTTGATGGAATATTTGTACCCGGACATCTGGCTCATAGCTCAATGTCACCCAAACACTGATAGTTTGTGTCTACACTGTTTGCCACCCTAGGCTTGAGTTGTGATGTCCAATTGACTTGCAGTACTCAATGAATCACTTTGCACTATTTTTCCAACCAGACTATCCATCTTGGCATTTCTTGCTGCTATTACAATTTGTCTTTGTTCTCCCAACCACCAGGAAGGACATGCAAGTTTGAGCAGTGTTGACATCTTAGTTTAGGTGTGTAGTGATATACTGGAGTGATAAACCAAGGTTTCTAAGTTCAAGGATTCTGTCTCTCTACATTTGCAACAAGTGGTGATAAATGGCAGTTCAACAAACAGTCTCACAATCCTATAACACCATTTGATCCAATTTCTGAGGTTTCATGTGGCTGAAAACCTTGCGCTACCTGCTTTAAAATTGGATCATTTGATCTTATGGCTTGTCCTTCTTGGTGTTCTAATTTCAAAGTTAAAGGGATTCTACCATTAAAACCTTTTTTTTTGTGGATAAGACGTTGGAATAGCCTTTAGAAAGGCTATTCGTCTCTTACCTTTAGACGTGGTCTCCGCTGCGCCGTTCCTTAGAAATACCGGGTTTTACCGGTATGCAAATGAGTTCTCTCGCAACGATGAGGGCAGGCCCAGCGCTCAAACAGCGATGAGGGCGTCCCCACCGCTGCCAGAGAATTGTCTCCAGCGCCGCCTCCTTCTTGGTTCGCAGCGTCATCTTCAATGTCTTCTTCCGGCGCAGGCTTGTAACTTCTAGGCATCAGGCCTTGAGCAGAGCAGACTGCGCAGGCGCACAGGCCACAGAAAAATGGCCCCTTGCACAGTATTGTTAGCGCAACATGGGGCCTTAGCCTAAGAGCAGCCTGAAAAACTAATTTAAATGGTAAAACGTATAATATACTAAATCTGTAATAATACTACATAGACTTTATACTTGTTTATGACTTTTTTTTAGATTTCCCCTTCACTTCAATCACCATAACGTTATACCAGCTAGTTAGCTTAGTATACGGCATATTCCCACATGCCCTGACACAGATTTTACTTATTAATTATGTATAATTCAGAGGTTTCATGTAATTGATTATAGAACTATATGAAAAAGTAAAACTGTAAAATGGGACATTAAATGTATGATTTACTGACTCCATTTCTTTATTATTTCTCTTTTACACCCAGGTTTAGGTGATGGGTCCAATGTATTCTTAACTGACAGTAGGTCGCATCCCAGATCTTTGGAGAAAACAGCATGGAGGACTTACAAGGAGTCGCAGTGTCACCATATGCTGAAATATTTGCATAATGGAGCCCGAGTCACAGTGCAGATGCCTCCAAACATTGAGGGACATTGGGTATCTACAGGGTAAAGACATCTATCTATTTATATCATATAAAACAATAGTTTTTTAGGTTACTAGTTGCCAAGCAAAGTAGTACCCCCAATATGGTACCAACTATAATTGGAGTGGTTATGTATTGCTATGGTCAGCACATGGAAACTGAGATCTTGTATATTGTAATACTCTTTTTATGGCTGCAGTATTTTGGGGCAATAAAAATAAAACAAAACAAAAAAGTAATTTGAAAAAATGAAACAAAAAATGCAGCATGCTACATGTGAATCCATATTGTTACATTGTAAAGTATTTGTTATGTATTATAAAACAGACTGCTATGAATTGTGTAATTGACTACATCAGTTCCGTTACTTCATCTGTTTAGGCTCTGGTGCTTTTCTCAACCACATCCTACATTTGATAAGTTATTAATCTGGCCTGTTCTGGACTCTTAAGTTTTGCAACTTCAGTTTTCCCATTTCTGTTGCTGGTTGGCTCTGCTATTTAGACCTGTCTGATCCATCATTTTTATGTATTATGTCCTGTTGGTTTTATTTGTTTCTTATGGACCTGGACCTGTTTAGTCCTGTTTCCCTTTGGCTTTTTACTCTTGCCATCAGGAACCTGATCCTGTATACTGATATCTTGAGAATCCCCCATATTTGAGCTTGTATCTTGCTATCCTAAGAACCCTGAAACCCGAGTCTTCATGCTGGTGTCATGAGAACCCCAAAAACTAGGCCTGTATCCTGTTATCCTGACGTCCATGAAAATTGAGACGGAATCCTGGTATAATGTGTCCTGCTATGCCTGTTTCCGTGGTCTGTTACTAGTCTGCCTGGTGCAGAGGCAATCTGCCAAGACCTTGTTCCTGTGATGAGAACTCATCTGTTTCTGGATACTGTCCCTAATATCTCCCGATTCTCCAGATTTCTCCTGGTTACATCAGGGACCCTGCCTGTGTCACATCATGTCAGTGCCATGTCCTGTTCTGCCACTTTGGTGTTTGTGCACTGCCCAAGGCACTATCGCTTCAGGCTCTTAGTCAGTTGTGGTTTAAGAATCCACTAACTTAATGAGTTTTACTCTTCTTTATCAGAACTCTGCTTAAAGTTTTTGGCTACTTTCAGACCAACATTGAGAGATAAATCTGCGCCGTTCCTTAGAAAAAAAAAAAGTTGTACAATTTTACAATCTACTTTCTGTATCAATTCCTCACAATATCCGAGATCTTTGCATCTGCTTATTCCCAGTGGATAAAAATCAGTCCCTGGTCATGTGACATACAGTCCATGGTCATGTGATATTCAGTCCATGGTCATGTGATGGACACACAGGTGCACAGTCTGATTGCTGTAACTGTAACGAGCTGTGCACCTGTGTTTCCGTCACATGACCATGGGCTGAATATCACATGACCAGGTCTGGTTTATATCTACTGGAAGTAACAGAATGAATGGCAGCAAGCAGCGATCTAGAAAACAGTCAGGAATTGATACAGATAGTATATTGGAAAATTGTACAACATTTAATTATATGAATAACGTTTGTCTCTCAATATTGATCTGAAAGTGACCAACACCCTTAACTTTTGTTGTGTTTTTGCAGTTGTTAATAAAGCTCCATTACACTGACATTATCTTTATAATATATATAGTATGCACTTGTCTGGTTCACTACTCCCTCCTGCCCACTATCATTCTACCATACTTTCTATCTATACATATAATAATCAGATGAATATACAGAGAAGTTCTCCAAGAATATTAATGTTCAGCTGATGGGTGTGGGTCTGTACACTACCTTATTGAGCACTAGCTGAGGACATTGCCAATGCTGTTGGCTCACCCCTTCCTTAAAGTAATTTGGTTTAGAATGATCCTATTAATATTATAAAATCAAAGTGATGCCTCAAGAGACATCACTGTCTGCCCAGTTTAGACCCAAGTCACTGATATTTGATATGGTCATAACACTGACCTCTGTTGACCGTCACTGTCAGAAGGTTAACCTGCAACGTCTGCAGTTCAACCACCAAAGAGAAAACATGACACTGCCTTAGCGCTTGTTCTGGTTTAAAGATTCCTGTGTCCACTCATGAAGTGGTGGAGTCGGCAGCCACAACAAGCTGTCTCCTGTTTCCTTGTGGTCTGGCATAGGACACACTAGGGGAAACCTGTCTATAGAGAGTTTCCTTGCTGTCTGGCCCTAGAAGTACTTGGCAAAGCAATGCTGTTTCTTTTACATGTATATTTAGAATCAAGTACATTCATTCCTTATGAGGCTGTAACTCAAATGTTTTAATTTTGTTGTCAGAGGGGGCTCTTTGAGAATATTGGAATGCAGAACCCACCCTATTATGCTTTGTGGCTATTAATGTATCTGAGCTTTCATTAAAAGCTGCATTCCCCACAATTGACATACCACTCAGATTGGATTATATAAACACTTAGATGTTGTGGTTCCATAGAAGAATGAGATTGTGTTCATGTTTGAGGGGAAAAAAAATCCCAGAGTTCATTGCAACAAGACAAAATTGAACAACTGGGAAACTTCAAAGGATAATCAGAACCTCATAGTAATGATGCAATGTCTTACTATCATTTCATAGAATTATATACTCGATGGTATTGACACGTATTTATGATGCGCTAACTACATATACATTGTTAAAACTTATCAACAATTATAAACAACTTTTCTAAATAAATAATACAAATGAATATAAGAAACTTTATAATTAGAGATGAGCGAGTACTATTCAAAATGGCCGTTTCGAATAGCACGCATCCATAGGAATGAATGGAAGCGGCCGGCACACAAACTTTGCCGGCGGCCGGCCGCTTAGCCCCTTACGTGGATCCATTCATTCCTATGGATGTGTGCTATTCGAAACGGGAGTTTCGAATAGTACTCTCTCATCTCTATTTATAATGTATCTTATTAAAGACTAAGGCTTCTTGCTTAATTTCTCAGGCTCTTCTACTCCTTGATCACTCCATCTTAACCATGCACTGTTATCTTTTCCCTTTCTCATCCAGCAACCTCTCTCCTTCCCCTCCTGTCTCCATACACTTAACTGAAAACCTGTACTCAGAGCTGGAGACAGCTCTATACCAATAACAAGCTGATTAACCAATTAAGTGGAAAGCAGCCTGACAAATGGAAAAAGAAGCATTTTTCTTTAATAAGATATATTACAAAGCTAATATAAGAAGCTTCTTATATTGACTTTCACTTTTCATAATAATAAGAGATACACTTTAGCGCTACATTTATTGTCTACCTGCAGTACTCAATTAATATTATTTAGGTGCAACACGTTGGCTCAGTAGTTAGCACTGCAGCCTTGGAGTCCTGGGTTCGAATCCCACCAGGAACAACATCTGCAAGGAGTTTGTATGCTCTCCCCGTGTTTGCGTAGATTTTCTCCCATTCTACAAAAACATACTGTTAGTAAATCTGCAGATTTTTTTTTTCTGAAGCGACCATAATAGGTATTAACATGTTGCCTGGAAAAAAAACAAACCTAAAAGAATGAGGCTGAGGTCCCACATTGCTTTTTTTATTGCAGATTTTGTTGTGGTTTTTTGAGCCAGAGGTAGAACTATAAGAACTAAATTTCTTCCCTTTCCTCTTGTAGCCATTCTTGGCTTTGGCTCAAAAAAACGCAACAAAATTCGCAATAAAAAAAAAGCTGCATTTGCATAACGTGGGGCCTTAGCCTGAACAAGCTAAACTGTGAAGCATTAGACAGTGAATTTCTTAGGAAATGTGTCCCAGTCACACAGAGACAGTAAATTTCAGGCTGTATTGTTTGGCTAGCATAGGCCTAAATGTTTTCCTTACCTTAGAAGAGTTAATAGCAGATTATTATTTATTGTATTTTCATGATTGTTACAATTGTGGTCAAACTACTTAAATTGTAGTTCTGTGAAAATACGGTATGAGATTTTGATGGCATTTCTGATGTAAATTATAGCTCACATCTTCAACAGCCTCGAATGCTCAAACCCCCATTGATCTGGAGCATGGGGGACTTTTGTTCCTCTTTCTAAATGGAGCGGTGGTTGGCAGTGCAGGCACTACTCTATTCATTTCAATGGGAGTACCCGAGATAACCAAAGTACAGGGCTCACATTGCCATGGGCGCTCACATTGAAATGGATAGCATAGTACATGTGCTGTCCAACCACAACTCCAAGGAAAGAAAGTCCCCTGTTCCCCAGTTGGCGTCTGAGCAGTTGGAGCCTCACTGATCTGCAAGTAATCCCCTATACATAACTTACATTTGTTGGAAAACTCCTTTAACTGAATACAGCTGTCTATCCCACTGATATGTGACCGTTCCTTATGCCTGTATTAAGACATAGGTGACCGTGAAAGCTCTGCCAACCCGCAGTTGCCAATATCTGCAAGTTTTGGGTGGTAAATTTGAAGTTTTACTTCCACAATGATGTTGCCATTGGCATTGGTGTGTACCTCGAAGAGATAAGACTTCCTATATGAATACTAAGTCTTGAACAAATTTGCAACGTTGATTAAAGTTACAAGAAATTATATTATTTTATTTTCCATTAATTTGCATGGTTGCATTTCTACTCTTCAAAAAAAAAAAAAGTGAAATACACATTTCATTAATTCTATACTGTTTCAACAATTTAGATGTGAAGTTCGATCTGGACCTGAATTCATCACAAGATCCTACAAGTTTTATAACAATAATACATTCAAAGCATATCAGTTCTATTATGGGGGCAACCACTGTACAAATCCAACCTACACCATTATTGTTCGTGGAAAGATCCGTCTTCGCCAGGCATCATGGATTGTCCGTGGTGGGACTGAAGCGGATTACCAACTTCATCATGTGCAAATTGTACCTCATAGTGAAAGCGTAGCGGAGAACCTCACATGGTTAGTGAATCAGACGTGCCCTGGCATCATCCCTGAAGACAAGCCCTGGAAACCAGATGTCAGCTATAATCTATGGAAAGAAGACAGCAGTTTTAAATGTTTAGAGGCTCTCAATTTTGCAATGCATGAACTTCAACTTATCCGTGTGGAAAAGCAATACTTGCATCATAACCTGGATCATCTAGTGGAGGAACTATTCCTTGGAGATACTCACACCGACGTCACCCATAGAATGTATTACAGACCATCCAGTTACCAACCAGCTCTGCAAAATACCAAGGTAATTTCCTTTTATCTCTAAAACACTGACTATTATGGAGTTAACACATCTCCTAACTTATTTTCTTAGCTTTCTTCAATTAGCAATAATTTTGACCAAACTATTCCATGTTTTGAAGAGAATCTGTTGTGAAGGCAGATCACATTGACAAAAAAACATCTTATTAGATGACCGAGGTGCCGCAGCTCCCAGTACTGAAATCTTTACTTTTGGACGTACCCTGGGGTGCCAGTTAGTATCACAAACATTTCTATGCCCCTTAGCTGTTTTCTGTGGGTGACGTATCCACTAGTATCCCAATAGATAGACCGGAACACGCCGAAAGGGCACCGGAATATTGGAGACAGTTTTCCTGGTGAAGACACCAGGTTGGGCATCGAAAAGTGTTGACAACTAACTAAGGATTATAAGCTTTCAGCAGCACATCATTATTCCCGGATTTTTTTGTTTTTCTATGTCTACATTTTTACCAACAACCACCTGTTGTTTGGTCCCCAGGTGGTTCAGTAGTTGTCTATAAGCCATACCAGGCTCATTTATTGTCTATCTGAGGCACCAGTTTTTAATCTCACTATTTCGTATCCACTAGTGTTATAGATAGATGGCCTAATATAGACAGGTAATAGATTCATTCCCAGAATTCCCATTAATATACCAAGTAATTGGACTGAACTTCAGTAAAAGACAATGAGAATGAGTTACACTGTTTCTGGAAAACAAACCTTTTTTTTTAAACGCTGGACAGTTTCTTTAAGCATCCAGCTATCATCCATTTTTCCAAAATCCGCTAGTATTATAAATGGCATATAATAGATGATCCTTTTACAAATTTAGCACTGAGGTCTACACACTTTGTTACACTTTTGTGTAGTGTTACATAGAGATGCCACGTCCAACAGAGTGAGACACACTTTTTGTTAGGGCTTTCTGCTCTGGATCAGAGAAAGTGGTCCCAAAGGACGGATCCCCATTCTATAGCAGCCATATGCCCTAATAGGGAATATAGACAGGGTTTATCTTTATGAGACAGCCTAATTAAAAAGAATCCCTAGTAGACTGATAAGACGTCGTCTTCCTACCACTAGTTACCTTTTATTTAGTCTAATTGTTGCTCCTCAGGGATCACACATAGTAACTGGACACTAATCTTAGTAAAAATATTTGGACACATACATGTTTCTTTAAGCACGTAACTTCCCCCTAGGGTAATGTGAACATAATAGGAAGTAATATGAAGTGAGGTGCATAGGTTGTCTTTGTGCTTCTATGACTTCAATAAATTGCCTTACTGAAATAATAATATTAATATCGCTTAAGTTCACGGAAAAATACGTAAAAGAAATTAAAAAAAACAAGCACTCAAAAAGGCTAAATATTTAGGTAGCTGAGCCAGGCAATGATCACCAGTGTCTAATTCTCCACTTGCTTGTGGCTTCACTTGTGGCTTCAAATGAGTGATAATGAAAGGTCCAGACATGCCATGATGTGGAAGGCTGCCATAACCACAAAATCAGCCTTCAGGAAAACTGGACACGCTCCAGATTTCCGCAGTCCTGATCTGATCTCAAGGTGATAAATTCATCTCTCAAGCTAAGTCTAAAGAGTAGCAGGTTATGTTCCCTTCCAAAAATTTGTATTAATTTATTTCTCGTTTTTATAATTCCCAAATATAAATCATCTTCCACGCTGACGGATACCGTTGACCTTTGGCATTACTTTAGGGTCTGCAAATTTCTATAGCTCTGCTTCACAACAGGTCTGTGTGTTGTACGAGCCATCAAATATAAGTCTTGGACAAACTAAATCAATATTTTTCTCACGAGGAAAATATATATTACTCCATTTTTCTTTTTAAAATGAGAAAAATTAAAAAATCATAGATTGTATTTACATATAAATATGGAATACAACACAAAAAAATCTAAAATAATATATTTAAAAAATGAGAATGAAATAATAAAATCTTAAACAACTGCTAGTACTTGTGCTTGACCACATCATTCCACAAGCACCATGGAATAAAGTGATGGGTCAGATGAGGGAACAAACCCAGACAATAGACTGGCCCAGAATTTCTTAGATAAGTCATCTGTTGTAACAGTTATCTATGTAGAACCCCTTATAATGAGTCTAGTCAGGGTAACTATGTGGGGTCCAGTAGATAAGGAGTGGGCTCCGTACCCTGAGAAGTGAGGTGCAGTTAGGGATTATAGAAAACATGAAACGCTGAATGGAGATCACCAAGCGACCACGGACAGGTCAGGGCTTTCTTTCTATATTATATATTGTGTATTGTAATATTACTGTGTGCATCATCTCTGTACTGTGGCATCACTGTTGGCATGGTTCCTGATCTATTCAGTTGCTGAGTATATTATCCCCCTACTGTGGCATTGTCTCTATGCAGTGACATAACTGTATGCCACTACTCTATGATATCAAGATGAGACATCATCGCTTGGATGATTCTTAACCTGTAAGGGCTAGTTCACAGGGAGGTTTTTGCCAGCGGATTTTGAAGCAGAATCCGCCTCAAAATCCACCTGCAAAAACGCCTCTCGTTCATTTCAATGGGAGCAGCTAGCAGGAAAAAAAAAAAAACGACATGACCTATCTTCAGGCGGATTCCACCTGGAAAAACCCATTGAAGTCAATGCGAGGTGGAAAAACCACAACGCGGTTTTTTGGGGTTTTTTTTTAAAGAGAAGCATTTTTCAAAGAGAAGTTTACAGGTCCATACACTGTGCTGGGAAAAAAACAAAAAAAACAAACTAAAAACGCTAAAAAAAAAATGCCTCATGTAAAAAACCGCATCTAAAAAATATTTCCTAATTCCTGAAGCAGATTTTTTTCCACTGCCAATAAACGTCGTGTGAACATACCCTAACTGTGCGGAGGGCATTATCTTTGTCCTGTGACATCATCATTGTCTATATGAGTATGCTTATACTATGACAACACTGTGTACACTATCCCTGTACTGTGATGTCACTGTGTGCATCTTGGGGCAATAGGGGGCCAAAATAATCCTATCCTTTTCATGTTACCACTAAAGTGCTATTACATGCGCTCTCTACAGTCAGTATTTGACTTTCTTACTTCTGTTGGTTTTCTAATAACAGTCATAGGATATTTCATAATTGTTTATGATGGTGGATTTCATGCATATGGTACATTACCAAACATATCTAGGTCGAATGTTTTTTATAAACTTATTGATGTCTCTATAATAGCGGAGGCTTTCTTTTATGTTCAGGATATAAATTATTTTGTTTGATCTTTGCGCTCTTAGCAATGTGGAAGTCAGTTGGGTTCACAGCTCTCCACATTTTAATGACTGTATAGACCTTGCTTGTTACAACATGAACCTTTCAGGATAGGATAACTTGTATGTTGTATTGAAGTTTCCCTTTCAAAGCCAGAAAGAAAATTAGACACTTGTGTAATTTTTTCCTTTATACAAGGAAATATGAAGTATTTTTATCCTATCAGATTCTAGACCATAAATCAAGGTTGAAAAAACAGAAAAATCATGTTTTTGAATGGTATATCGAATATTCTTCAGTGATATTTATGAACTAAAAACTTGAAAGGACTCATTATATATTATGGAGTGCTATAGGATGGAGACTTGGCACAGGGTGAAATCTGTCCAGACATTGCAGGAAAACAGGTTCATAATGCAATGAACTTGCTGAGGGTAGTAAAAAGAAACCCAGAGGAGTACACACACTCACAATAACGTCTAAATTACTATACAGTAAGCACAAGGTTCTGTTCACATCACATTTGGGGAACATATTTGGCATGTGTATAGGAAGTATGCCAGCAAACATATGCAATAGATACATACTATAAACTTATATATTTCCATATTTGCAAAAGGCTTAAAATGAGGCAAAAGAACACTTCTTTGGAATACAATTTGCTATTGAAGCTTATGGACTTATTGGCATATATACCAAATACACATCTGGAATGTTACCAAGGCATGAGGATAGGAGGCACTTATATTTATAATATATAACATTTTTACCATTGTGTCCTGTAAGACAAAGAAGGGGTCACATGGAAAGGGGTTTTTTGACAGTTAAAATAATCCAGTGAAACCACCAACTGGATTCTAAAGACTTGAACTGACAGGAACCAACCCCCTCCCAAGTTATTTTCACTTATAGGGACCAGGTGGAATATAGGGTCCTGGGTGTGTATGTGTTTGGGTAGTGGGAATATAAAGAATGAATTTTAGCAAATTATTTAATAAAAGTTAGGTTTTAGCCATCAAGTTAGGGGTACCCTTTGTGATAACAGTTGTATTTTGGTACTACCAACCCAGTGCATGTCCTGTAAGACAAAGAACTAATAGTATTTACTGAAGGTTCTATGACTGGTTATGATAGATTCAGGTCCTACTTTTGGACCCCTTCCTCTAGTGACCACTGTAAGGGAGCGGTCACACTTGCGCCCGTGTCCACCCACCGGGTCTCTGTCCCATTCCCCAGAGAAACTGCATAGGTGACGGCTTCCCGGTTCTCAGTTTTAAAACTCATTCATTTGAATGGGTTTTAAAAGCAAACCGCCATTGTCTGTATGCAGCCTCTCCACGGGGAAAACAGTTTTTTTGGGCCAGACACAAAGTCGGACATACAGGACTTTGTATCCGGCCAAAAAACCCAGTTTCCCTTCGAAGAGGCTGCATATGGACATAGGGGGTTGGTTTGCTTTTAAAACTCATTCAAAGTAATGGGTTTTAAGACTGACCGCTGGGAAGCCGTCCCCTATGCAGTTTCTCCGGGGAATAGGACAGAGACCCGGTGGGTGGACACGGGCACAATTGTGAATGCCCCCTTAACGTAGAGATGACTGTGCATGGCTTTCTCCATTCAATTGTATCGGAGTACTGAGAACAGTGGAGAAGTTGTTTGCTTGGTGAGAGGCGATATAGTAGCAGTTACATAGAGAATGGGATAGATACTAGATGCTGAAAGCCACTATTTTCCACAAATATGGACTTAGGTAAGAGACTGATAGAAGGTTCTCACTCGCGTTGGGCTAAATGAGCCCTATGTACTGCTAGTATGCATATGTTCTTTGTACATTGCAGCTATGAGGCATTTTCTGTGTACATTGTGTATTTGTGAGCCTTGCTTTGATGGTGATATTTTTGCTGTGCTCTCTATTTTGTACCCATGTCACTAGAAAGTCTTACGTAAAAGTGGGTTTTCCTGTGACTTTGAGGTCTTCTGTCTGGAGTTTCTTGTCTAACTATTGTGGCTGAGTGCAGTACCCCTGCAAAAGGGAGACTAATATACGTTGCTACAGGTTTTCTTCTCTGACACCCATAAGTTACAAAGGTTATGCCATGAAAAGTATTTATCCTTTATCCACAGGATAGAGGATAAATTCCTGATCGGTGGGGGTGCTGCACTTCAGCTTTTTCCGGAACTTACATTGAAGTGAATGTGACTGCAGTATGGCTGAAAGACCATCAGGGGCTTGACCTAGTTCTTAAGATTGGTCACAGTGGACCCCCACCGCTTAGGTATTTATCTTCTAAATGGGGCACAACGAAGGTCACGTTCCTACCCTATTACAAAGCAAAGTTTATACTTTCTTTAATATTATATGAAAGTATTCATCTAGGTGTCCAGGTCTACGTTTATTCTTCGGATAAGAGAAGCTGGGCTTTCCGCTGTGAATGGAATAACTGCTCATCTGTTCTCGTTTCATTTGCCTTCCACCAACTGTTTTTGTCTCTCAAGGATACAGGATATCCTCAGTGATACTTTTCTCATTACACAACATCAAAAGCCCCAATATTGGCACATCTTTATTTAAATTGTATTTATATTATCCGCTGCTGCCAAATGTCATTTTCCGCCAGTAACACAAAGACATTTTTGAACTGCTGAAAGCAACCAAGCCAACAGAAGATACAGAGCTGACCCGTCTAACTGGTTTACTGGCCAACAATTCATATCACATTATGTATAGAGCCGACATCTTCAATCTAGCAGCGTAGCTCAGTACAGCACTGTATATTCACATTCTCTATGCTGCTTTTAGGAGAATGACAAAAACCTTCCATTTCTTTTCATCTAAATTAGTATTTACAAAGGTTATCTGAATTATTTAAAGTGAATATAACCACCTCCACCAAACCTATTCAATTGTCACCATCATATTACACAGCACATTACATTGATAAACAGCGCACCTCTCTTATGTATGTTATGTAGATTTTCAGAAATTCCCTAATAACTTGGATAACCCCTTTAACTTGGGCATCGCTTAAAGAGGTTTTTTAATTACATAAAATGTCACTTGGATGTTTTACAAATATAATTTAAGTGAACGTAATAAGTGTTCTATAATATAAAATCTACTCTAATTTCAGTGTGAGGCTAAGGCCCCACATGGTGTCCCACAGCAAAAACCATTGCAGGAAAAATCAAAGCAGCAACGCATTTTGGTTCTTCCCACTGCATTTTGCACAGAATGTTCACAGAGTTTTCCTCTGCAGACTTTCTGCTTCAATTATACCTATAGGGAAACTGCCGGTGTTTTTGACATGCTGCCATTTCCAAAATGGGAAATCTTAGCATGTCCACTCTGTATATTATCCGAAAGTGGGAATGGAATTCACTAGAATCCCATCCACTTTGCTGTGACTGAAAAACTCAGTATTTTTTCCACGGTGTTTATGCCACATGGGGCCCCCGGCCTTAATCCTCTGGTACATATCAGTGCTATACCTGAAGGGGGCCATTTGTCTAGTTCAGTTTATTTGCCAGGCCCCCTTATCTTTCTTGGTTGGTCCAATAAGGAACAGACAGGCGGCCCCTTTCATTACATTACTGACACAAAGGAAGGGAAGACGTCTACCAAGTCTGTATGAAAACAGGAGTTAGTGGGACCATTGTATGCTTTATCTTAAATAAATTCTACATACATTTCTCACTCAATTTGTACAATTAATCGAATATATCTCAAACAATAACATTAAGCAAGGTAATACATAGTCTAGAAATAAAATAAGTTATTGGTTTTCTTGTACAGCTCCTTTGCAGGCTTATGTGTGTCCGTGAAGTAGATTAAGGTCACACAGGCCATCATTGTAGTTTACATAGAAACGCATAGAGTTGTATGTGAGCTGTATATCCAGAATGATTAGAATGGTGAGAGTATTTGGGGGGGGGGGGTTATGTTAGGGCTCTGCTTACACAAAGCTCCTGACAAACAATATATGTATCTACTTTATGCTTTTTAAGTAATTGAGTAAACCCAATGCTTATAATAGGAGCTTGATATCAGAATTAATCTTTGTATTATACTACTGTATTTGTAAATAATATTTAATATACATAACATTTTAGGGGGTTTAAAGCTAACACAATTTTACCTCTTGCCATTCACAAAAGACTGTAAAAAGTGCTACATGTGACAAGTTATAGTGAGACGGATCTTGCAGACAAACATTTCCTTTATGGAAAAGCAGCACAATATTCTAATCAAGATCAAAGAGGGCTTTGATATAAGATCAAACACGTCCTTTTCCGGAATCTTAACCTCCTCAGCACTAAAGTGCCCTGGCAAACACATGCCAAGCTGCAGTATCTGGCCACACAAGCTTAACCATCTTGTTGCTAGTTTTCCTTAGAACATGGGCACAGCTATTTACATGATTGCTATAAGAAATTACATAACTAACTTAATTTTAAGAAGATTTTTTTAGAAATACAGTATTTCTGTAATACACAATATAGAAGTGCAAAGAAAGAAAATTGCAAATTGGAGTCAAGGCACAGACGTCAAGCTTCCCATACCCCTAGCTGGCCCTTGCCAGTTTGGTAGGTTAAAGGCAATGATGTAAACAGACATTTAAACAGGACGTCCATCACAGAGGAGGGCCCGGGATAGAAGTGTGGCGGGCATTAACTCTGTGCCCAATAATTCATAAAAACTCTTATATATCATACTGTGGCCCCACTTTACCGTGACCATCTTAAGCAGCAAGTTCAGCAACTTGAAAAGTCTAAGATTATTTTGGTGTCCTTGACACACAGGGATGATATATAGTGATTTTACAGTACTGGACAATCACAATACAGAGATAAGAAACACATTGATGTCACAGTACAGAGATAATAAACACGATGATGTAAAGGTACCAGGATAATGCACACAGTGATATCACAGTACAGAGATAATAAAACACAGTGATGTCACAGTGCCAGGCTAATGCACACAGTGATGTCACAGTACCAGGATAATGCACACAGTGATATCACAGTACAGGGATAATGCACACAGTGATGTCACAGTGCCAGGCTAATGCACACAGTGATGTCACAGTACAGAGATAATAAAACACAGTGATGTCACAGTACCAGGCTAATGCACACAGTGATGTCACTGTACAGTATAATGCACACAGTGATGTCACAGTACAAAGACAATAAACACAGTAAAGTAATGGAGGTGCAGTTAGTTTTCCACATCCCTTTCCAACATCCATAGTTACCATATATCGCACCCTAGGTCTCAGTGGAAATTGACCCACTTAGTTATTGGGTCCCATAGCAGCTTCTATGTCTGTTACCCTGTGGTTACACTCATGCTAGCATATACATATACAACATTTTTTACATATATTTTGAATGTTTAGAACCTGATACAAGTAAAGACATTGGATAGTGCATATATAAGATTTTAACTTTATGTTTATTGTTTCAGAATCATGACCTGTCCTGCATTGCCTGTAGAATCATCTTCCGGTCAGATGAGCACCATCCTCCCATATTACCTCCCAAGGCAGACCTGACTATCGGGCTAAATGGGGAATGGGTAAGCCAACGGTGTGAAGTGCGTCCAGAAGTCCTTTTTCTCACCAGGCACTTTATTTTTCACGACAAAAATCATACATGGGAAGGCTATTACTATCACTACACTGATCCAATATGCAAGCATCCTACATTTACCATCTATGCCAAGGGCCGCTACAGCAGAGGCGTGCATTCAACTAAGGTCATGGGAGGAACAGACTTTGTCTTCAAAGGTGAGTGAAAATGAGAAGCAAGGACATATTATCCATACATGTATATATTTATTATAGAACAAAACAGGGCTAGAATTATTAGGCCCTTATAACAAAATCTGTACTAGAGCACCACCTTAAAGAGAATGAATGTACCATCAGGAAATTTTATTATAAACATTTTCAATATATTTTGGTGAACTCCATCATTGCCTGTAGGCTGTAATAGTCTATGACATTTCTCCATCAATTAATTCCCAGTCAGCTGCCATAAAGCAAACACATCCTGCTGCTTTGTCTTAACAGGAAAGAAAGGAAGTATGTTTCTTCAACATGGCCGCCCCCAGGGAAGATTTTATAAATAAAAAAATAAATGGCGATGACATTTGAAAATAGACTAAACACAATGGGGCAGATTTACTAGTACTGTCTAAGTATAATGTTACAATGTGCCTGATTTATCACAATGGCTGATGCTGGATGATAAATTGGGTTCACTTATAGAATATATAGCCTAAGTTTACACCACCTATTAGTCGGCTAAACAACAAATCTTTGACATATCCTCAACCCCTTGTCCCTTTCCCAGTAAACTGCACCCACTTGTCGGACAATTGTATAAAGCAGTTAATAGATCTGATTTTTGGGGGGGCTGAAATTGCTCCAGAATTTTTATTAGTAACAATGTGCCATTTCTTTTTTTGTTTAAATACTTTATTTCTTAGTTTATGGCTGAGGCCCCACTTTGCGGAAATGCAGCTTCTTTTATTGCAGATTTTGTTGTGTTTTTTTGAGCCAAACCTAGGAGTGGTTACAAGAGCAATGGGAAATATATAGGAAGTTCTTAGGATAAGTTCACACAAGGTTTTTTGGTCCAAAACCTGAGGCGGAGGCTGCCTCAGGTTCTGGACCAAAAGACGGGTAGCCACAACTGAATGCCAGTGCACTGCACTGGCATCTAGTCGCTCATTCTGCTCCGGATTAGGCCGAAAGAATGGGCCCAGTCGGGAGGAGGGAGTATCTTCAGGCCAAATCGCGAGGCGAATCAGCCTGAAGAATTAGCATGTCCGGCTCCTGGAAAAAAGACCTGACCAACTCCCATTGATTTCAATGGGAGCCGTTTTTTTGGTCAGGATTTTGAGGCGAATACGGCCTCAAAATCCTGACCAAAAAACCCCGTGTGAACTTACCTTCATACTTCTACCATCTGCTCAATCTACTCCTGACTTTGGCTCAAAAAAACCGCAACAAAATCTGCAACAAAAAAAAGCTGCTTTTCTGCAACGTGGGGCCTTAGCCTAATACATGGGACATTCCCTTTAAGCAGAAATCAAAGAATGAAAGGAAAGACAGATGTCAGGAAGTTGACACAATATATTTTTCCACAAATTGGAACAACATTTCTTCCAATGAATAGTTTTTTTTGCGTCTCGACAACATATCAGTTAATCTGGCTGTAGTTATACCCATTGCCTATGTTTCACCATATCGCCAATATTGTAATGTATTTTTACTTATTAGGAAAGATATATAACATACCTTTTTTTTTTTTATAGTAACTCACATGAAGGTAACACCAATGGACTATGCTACAGCTTCTTTACTAAATGTTTTCATTGGAAATGAGTGTGGACCAGAGAAATCATGGAAAGTTGGCGTGGAGCAAGATGTCACTCACACCAATGGATGCGCAGCTTTAGGAATAAAGCTTCCTCACACTGAATATGAGCTCTTCAGGATGGAACAAGATTCACAAGGAAGATACTTACTTTATAATGGCCAAAGACCAAGTGATGGCTCAAGCCCAGATAGACCTGAAAAAAGAGCAACATCTTACCAAGTGCCGCTGGTCAAATGTTCCTCCGCAGTCTTACGGCCTGAAGGTTCATTTGAGCAAAGCCAAAAAATGAAATCTGGAACATCCATAAAATCAGGATCTTTGTTTATGAGTATTCCTTTGCATTTTTGGTGTGTATTAGCATTAATATACATTTGGAATAGATGAACTGAAGGTAGAAATAACATCCTTTGTATTTGAGAACATGGGACCAAGGACCTTTTGTTATTTGAAGACATCATATTTGTTTACTTGACGCACTTGGATGCCTGAGAACTGATGCTCAGATTACTATTCCTTCCCTCTACAGCAACCCCTTCTGTAAATCCAAAAACCATCTGAAACTTGATCTCTGGAATTCACCAAGCCTTACCCTGCCTTATATGACTGCACAACAGTAATTTATGCACTTTATGCCAGCAGACATTTTGTATTAATATATTTTAGAGAGAAAACTATTTTATGTACCATTGAAGTCTCAGTCCCGTCTGTGCCATATTACTGTTGTGACCTTATTGCGTTCCAAAACTTATTTTTTTTTAACAGTGTTGACAGACCAGGATCTACTTTATGCAGTATTGTGCCGCTAACATAAGGACTATCCCCTCTTTACTTTCACTCCTTTCCTTTTTGGGATGGAGGGGCTTTGTAACCCTCTGAGTTGAAAATTTGTTGTATATATCTGCATACTGTACATAGATGTATATGAAAGATACTTTGATTTATATTAACATATTACACATTTTACACCAAAGAATAAAGTCTTGACAATTGTAAATAGTTTAAATAGTTGTTGGACTTTTATAGGGCCAATATATTCTGCAGTGGTCATGCACTAAATTTTACAACATATGTATGAGAAGTCTTAACAGATATCGTATATAGACAAGATAATGATTAGAGATCAGGAACTACAAATAGAGGGAAGCGCACAGCCATCTCTATGTTTGACATATTTCCCAACTAATAAAGGTCACAAAAATGGACAATTCTGGAAGCATCCACCACTGCCATTTTGTATGTGATAAAGCATACCTCTAATACCACCAATTCCCACCCATGTTCCCTTTGAACCTACCTGTCCAATCCCACACCGTCCCTATTGGCCACATCTCATAGTACCTTTCTTTATGTAACGCACAGTGATGATGTTTCCTTAGTTCCCCTCACACTATAATGGCCACTAAAGTGTTCCCACATAGTACCATGCCCTCTAAAGCAACGCTCACATACTGTACAGTCACTGACAAAAGTTCTGTCGCTTATCCATGTTGTGGAATCAAAAGCTTATAAACTGACTTTAAATTCATCCATTGGTTTTAGAAATGACTCATAAGTAGAGATGAGCGAACAGTGTTCTATCGAACTCATGTTCGATCGGATATTAGGCTGTTTGGCATGTTCGAATCGAATCGAACACCGCGTGGTAAAGTGCGCCATTACTCGATTCCCCTCCTACCTTCCCTGGCGCCTTTTTTGCTCCAATAACAGCGCAGGGTAGGTGGGACAGGAACTACGACACCGCTGACGTTGAAAAAAGTAGGCAAAACCCATTGGCTGCCGAAAACATGTGACCTCTAATTTAAAAGAACAGCGCCGCCCAGGTTCGCGTCATTCTGAGCTTGCAATTCACCGGGGACAGAGGTTTCCGTCCAGCTAGCTAGGGCTTAGATTCTGGGTAGGCAGGGACAGGCTAGGATAGGAAGGAGAAGACAACCAACAGCTCTTATAAGAGCTAAATTCCAGGGAGAAGCTTGTCAGTGTAACGTGGCACTGACGGGCTCAATCGCCGCAACCCAGCTTTCCCAGGATCCTGAATGGAATACACTGACAGTGTATTCCCGTATACCCTATATATACACCCCCGATCCCCGTTCCAACAGTGTGCCCCCCCACCTTCACCCTAGAAATACCCTGCAAGTCCCCTAGCAATAGAATTGGGGCTATATACACCCACTATTTTTGCTACTGCCATATAGTGCCATTGTCTGACTGGGAATTCAAAGAATATATTGGGGTTACATATACCTTCAAGTCCTGCCACTGCCATATAGTGCCATTGTCTGACTGGGAATGCAAAGAATATATTGGGGTTACAAATACCTTCAAGTCCTGCCACTGCCATATAGTGCCAGTTTCTCACTGGGAATTCAAAGAATATATTGGGGTTACAAATACCTTCAAGTCCTGCCACTGCCATATAGTGCCAGTTTCTCACTGGGAATTCAAAGAATATATTGGGGTTACAAATACACTTAAGTCCTGCCACTGACATATAGTGCCAGTTTCTGACTGGGAATACCTGGCCGACACCAGCTCTGCCCTCTCCGATCCCTCTGTGCTCTACAGCCTACACTTATTTTCTCATCTTTTTTTCTGCACTGCACATCTCTTGCCTACTTCCTTTGGGATCTCAGAAGTGGTGGTCTCAGTGCTGAGAAACACATCTGAGTCCCCCATGCAATATGCATTAAGAGAACCCTGGAGCCTACCATAGCATCGAGCCTGGCTAAATGCAGAGAAAGATTTTGGACCACTTCCAGAGATGGTAATTTCAGCGCTGCAGTTGGCAACGGATGGTGTAATGGGATTAGCTGAGGGATCGCTGTCTTGACCACTTTTTGGCACAAAATGAAAGTCCAATCCAGCCAAGTATGGTGCAAGGATATGATGCAAGGACACCTACATATCCGTCTGTGACACATTGGGGAGTTCACCCTCATCCGCCCTTTTGGCCTGCACCATAATGCGCCTCTTCCCAGCTAAGCTAAGCGCTGAATTTAGGGACCGCCTCATGTTTGGGGGAAAGTGCTGGTGTGGACGGCACAGTGAGGTGGCGCAGTAGACACTCTGCCCAAAAAGGGCAGAGTGTCCCCCAGCCGGGACTCCAACATCTCCTGGGCCAGATTTTTGGAGATGAGGCCGTTGAAGCCTTGGGCATGTGGGTGGGTTGCGCTGTACTTTAGCATGAAATGAAAGGCCTGGGAGATGGGGAGTTGCTGGGAAGAGGCGCATGATGGCGCGGGCAAATGGAGAAGTGGCAAGAAAAGGGGAGGATGAGGGAGAAGTCAACAAAGTGGCGGAGGCAGATGAAGTGATGTCCTGGCTCGTCCTCTGGAGTGCATCACCAGCACTGTGAGCAGAGGCAGTGGCATGAACGGCGGGCGACGTTTGTCCTGCCGTTGCTGCCTGCCACTGATTTCAGTGCTTGGATTCCAAATGACGGTGCATTGAAGTGGTGGACAGGTTGCTCTTCTCAGGGCCCCTACTCGATTTCGAGAGGCAAATTGTGTAGACGACACTATATCTGTCCTCGGCGCATTCCTTGAAAAAACTCTACACCTTCGAGAAACGTGCCCTCGATGGGGGAGTTTTCTGGGCTGGGTACAAAAGGGAACATCTTCGGACATTCCGGGTCTGGCCTGGCTTCGGCAAAGCAGCTGACCTCTGCCTCTGGACATGTCTCTGCCTCTAGCTACCCTTTTTGGTGCTGCACCTGCCTCAACATCCACACTACTTTCCCAGCTTGATATCCGCCTTGTCCAGGTGGGGTCGGTGTCCTCGTCGTCCACCACCTCCTCTTCCAACTCCTGTCTCGCCTCCTCCTCCTGCACAATGCGCATGTCAACTGGCTGCCCTGACAGCAACTGCGTCTCATCGTCGTCGATGAGGGTGGGTTGCTGGTCATCCGCCACCAAATCGACCGGAGATGGAGGAGACTCTAGTGTTTGAGAATCTGGACACAGATACTCGTCTGTTAGGTCCGTGGAATCACGAAATGGAGGGGCAGGTTGCGGTACAGTCAAAGGAAGGGAGAACAGCTCTGGGGAGCAGGGACAGTTGGGGTTATTGTTCTGGGAAGATTGGGAATTTTGGGTGGAAGGAGGACAAGACTGTTGGGTAAGAGGAGGTAGAGGCTGACTGGCTGGTGGACAATGTGCTTTAAGCGTTATCCGACAGCCATTGCAAGACCTGTTCCTGGTTCTCGGGCCTACTAAGGTTTGTACCATTCAGCCTAGTTAATGTGGAACTTTTGTGCAAAGTGCAGAACTTAGGGCCCGCCTGATGTTAAGGGACACACGCTGGTACAAGGCTCAACTCACCCTAAGTGCCAAAAACACTGCTGGTGCAAGGCTCTACTCATGCCAAGGGCCTCAATCTCTGCTCGTAGCTCAGCTTAAGGTCCTGTAACTTTGTTTGGAAGGGCTCATGTTAAGGGCTAGAAAAGTGAATTTTGGAAGGTCTTACCACATCACACACACACACTCAAAATGACAGTTAAGGGTGAGGGCTTTTGGATTTCCCATTGTCTATTCCATCTGTGGTTGTCATGGGGAACGTGATTTAAAGGGGTGGTTGTTACTGTTTGTTGAGCTTAAATTGGGGTTTGTGTCCATCCATTTGGGGAGTAAAGAAGGTTTCCAGGTATTTTCCCACTTTGATAGAGGTTTTTTTGAATGTGTAAAGTGTGTAGTTGTTAGGCTGTGATGTTGGGGTAATAGAGGGTCTTTGGTGTGTTAGATGCCCCCAGACATGCTTCCCCTGCTGTCCCACTGTCATTCCAGAGGTGTTGGCATCATTTCCTGGGGTGTCATAGTGGACTTGGTGACCCTCCAGACACGGATTTGGGTTTCCCCCTTAACGAGTATATGTTCCCCATAGACTATAATGGGGTTCGAAACCCGTTCGAACACACGAACAGTGAGCGGCTGTTCGAATCGAATTTTGAACCTCGAACATTTTAGTGTTCGCTCATATCTACTCATATGAAAGCTGAAACCCTCCCAAATGTTTTTTTTTTTGTTCTTGTTAAGAAAATAAATTGGCTTCACTGCTGAAATATTGATCATTTAATGAACACAGAAAGGTCAGATTTTGGCAAGACAAAAGTTTTGTCGCCCACATAAAGTAATGTGAAAATGAAACCAATAATTCAGTTCAAATACAAAGATATGTTTCCTAACATTGGTGATTGAAGTTGTGGTGCTATTAGAGCCATATTTAATATTTTGTTTGACTTCCATGAACTTGAAGAATGGCATCCATGCGTTTCAACAATGATTCATACAATTTATTGATGAAGTCATCAGTAGTAGCAGAGAATGCAGTCTAACATGCCTCCCAGAGTTCATCAAGAAGCTTCCTCTGTCAGCCTACCTCAAACATGCTCAATGATGTTCATGTCTGGTGACTGGGCTGGCCAGTGCTGGAGCACCTTCATCTTCTTTGCCTTGAGGAACTTTAACCCCTTCCCGACATGCGCCGTAATAGTACGGCGCGTGTCGGGTCTGTAACTATGGCGACCGCCCAGGAGCCGGGCGGCTGTCATAGCCGCCGGGTGTCTACTGCTTTAAGCAGTAGACAACCGGCTCTAATGCCTCCAATCGGTCCCCGGACCGATCGGAGGCATTAACCCCTCCGGCGCTGCTGTCAAAGGGATCACCGGCAGGGATCGGCAGGGATCACCGGCTCCTGGAGCATGCTCCAGGGCCGACGTCATGTTGCCATGACAGCCGGGAGCCTTGTTAAAGGCTCCCAGCCGGTCTGCAAATTCTCTCTTTTGCAGGCTGGTGTATGCAGCCTGCAAAAGAGATGATGATTTTTTGCAATGCATTGCAATGCATTAGCATTGTAATGCATTGCATTAGTGATCAGACCCCTGGGGTTCAACACCCCTAGGGGGTCTAATAAATGCAAAAAAAAAAATAAAAAAAAAAAAGTAAAAAAAAAATATAAAAAAATATAAAAAGTATTAAAAGTTCAAATCACCCCCCTTTCCCTAGAACAAATATAAAAGTAGTTAAAAACTAGCTAATACAATTGTGTTCATTATGGCAGAGACAGGCAGTGTCTGTATGTAACACAGAATGGAGTTGCTGCTGCCTGTACTTCATAGTCCAATGTGGGTGGGCGGAGCTACACATGAATTTGGGGGCGGAGCTAAACGGCAGGTTGCCCGTGAAACCCCGCCCACCAAATGATGCAAGAAACCAGGAAGAAAGAAGTGTGTTTTTTATGTTTGTATCCCTCCTGGGTCTTTGATTATCATACTCTGGGGTCTGTAAAGAACCCAGAGTATAATAATTGTTCATGGGTGTCTACAATGGGGCATAATACTGGGTGAAGGGGCCACTATAGGCTAAAATGCTGTGTGCAGGGGCTACTATAGGGTATGATGCTGTGTGAATAATAGTATGTGCTGTGCGCACAATAGTACGCAGGAATGCGCGGGGGGGGGGGGCGGAAGCCATGTCAAAAGTTCACCATGGGGCCCTGCCATTGCTAGTTACGCCCCTGATAGACAAGATAGCATAGTAACACTGTACGGTATATAAATATATATATGCTGCATCTCCCCTCTCATTCCCTTATCTCTGATCTTCTTGAACACTTTAATAATCTGACATTTTTCTATCAATTGATGTTGCATCACTTCATTTCCCATGAATCACACTCATCCTATTACAATGTCTATACAGTCTGGAAGCAAGTGACTCCAAATATGGCCAATAATCCCAAGGAAATAAAAAAAAGAGAAACTACAACGTGTAATAAAAAACACACATAAGCTGAACAAACTCTGCGAGTGAGCTGAAAAGTTGCATTATTACATACATGGGCAGATATAAAACCAATGCTTTCACTAAAACGTGTAGTGTTTCAGGTTTATATTATTTTTCACTGGTACACCATTACTTATTGTTCACGCATAGTGCTGTTATCTATCTATCTATCAATCATAATAATAATAATAATTTTAAAGATGCAAGAACACACCTGCAACGTGGGTAGTGGAGGTTCCCAAACACAGTTTGCTTCCCAGTTTCCCTGACTTAATGTAGTCATTCACATGAGGCTGCCAGTCTTTCACTCACACAACAGTCTCATTTATAAAGTCACTGACACAGACAGTTTCTGTCTTCATCACTGTAGAAGCGTCTCAAGTCTACCTCTTCTCTACAGTACAGCAGTGCAGCGTATCATAGCTATGGCCATCACAGCAGGAGGAAAACTAGTAAAGTGACAGCACATTAATCACCAGAACTAAGAAACATATTTGTTACCGGAGTATCCAATATTATCTGGGAAACGTCAACGGAGATATAGAATGAGTGAGGAGATAAAATGTCACATAAGGGTTAAGTCATAACTTCTCTTTTGGAAGGTATCATTTAGGTCCTAATGTAAATGGCCATTCAACTGTTTAGCAGGGGTTCAAGGCCAAGAAGAAAGGTACATGTATTTTGTATATGAAAAATCCACAAGTCTAGTATGGTGCTGGTGCAAGTGATGCCAGAGTAACAGTAACAATCCAGCTGACCCTTAGGCTAAGGCCTTACATAGCGGGCTGCAGTCAAAAGTCGATGCAGGAAAAACCACAGTAGATATACATCACATCTTCTCCACAGTGTTTCTGCTTCCATGATACCTATATGGAAACCGCCGATGTTTCCATAGGTATAATTTACATGCTACGATTTTCAAAACTGCAACAGTTTTAGAAATCACAATGTGTCCGCTGCACATATTTTTCCGCAATGCATGGATGAGATTTGCAGGAATCCCACCCACTTTGTAGGGACTGTAAGACTAAAGCCCCACGTTCCGGAAATGCAGATTTTTTTTGTTGCAGTTTTTGTTGCGGTTTTTTGAGCCAAAGCCAAGAATGGCTACAAGAGGAATGGGAAATACATAGGAAGCTCTTATACTTCTCCCTTCTGCTCAATCCACTCCTGATTTTTGCTGGAAAAAAACGCAGCAAAATCTGCAACAAAAAATCTGCATTTTCGTAATGTGGGGATTTAGCCTAAGGCTAAGGCCCCACTGGGCGGAAACGCAGCGGTTTTGAGCATTGCGGAAACGCAGTGGGAAAAAACGCTGTGTTTTACAGTACCAGCATAGTGAATGCAATTTTGTCTAATCCTAGCCCCACACTGCGGAAAAAAATGCTGTGGAAAAGCTGAGTTTTTCACTCCATAGATTTCTATGTAGGAGTGTGAAAACCACAGCAAAAACGCAGCATGATAAATGTGCTGCAGAAACTCCGCAGAAAAGCATCAAAATCCACAGACAAAAACTCATTTTTTTTGTTTGGTTGAGGTTGAGGCCCCACGGGCCAGAACCGCCGTGCTAAAGCACAGCGGGAACAACTGCGGCATGAACGCATTGCGGTTCTTTCCGCAGCGCTTTGAACAGAAAGTTCATGGACATGCATGAAATCGCAATGGTTTTGGAAATCGCCGTCCATCCACGCTGCAATTTTTTCCGCAAAGTGGCCATGGGATTCACATGAATCCCATCCACTTTGCAAGTACTGTAAAACGCCGAGATTTTTCCCCCGGCCTAAATAGCAGAGGACCATAATTCTTTAGGATTTTCAACCTAGCCTTTCAATTACCTTTATTGCACATGAAAAACTCGAGTAAAAACACAATGAAAAGCTCAACAGAAACCTCATATGAATTTCTGCAGCACAAAACTGAAAAACGCAATGAAAAACTCATGTACATGCACATTTTTTCCGCAACAGAAAACGCAAAGTTTTCTCTGCAAATTTTTACTCTACATTTTTTTGCTGCATTTCCGCCCAGTGGGGCCTTAATCTATAATGCAGTGGTAAAACATAGTGGATTCTGGATGATCCCATCCACAATTTGTGGAAAAAATTCTGCAGTGGAAAAGCTGTGTTTTCAAAAATTTGCAGAATGACAATTATACCTGTGGAAATGCTGGTGTTTTCCGTATAGGTATAATGAGGGCAGAAAGTCCACAGAAGAAAGCTCTGAGAAACTGCAATGTGTTTTTTTTTTTTGCTGAGTTTCATTATGTGGAGACGTAGCCTCAGGCCACCATGTTGTGGAAATGCTGTGTTTTTTTGAGCCAAAGTCAAGTGGGGTTTGAAAAGAAATGGAAAAGGAAGCTGTTAGAGTTTCCTTTCTATTAAGTCCACTAATGACTTGGACTCAATAAAAAGTCTGAATAAAATCTGGAAAAAAAAACAAAAAAACCTGCATTTATGCAACGTGGGGCTTTAACCTCAGGCTGAGGCCACATGATTTGGAAAAGCTGCTTTTTTGTTGCAGATTTTGTTGGGTTTTTGAGCCATAGTCAAGAGTGCCTTGAACAGGAACAGGAAAAGTAAAGGAATATCCTTGTCACTCAGTACAAGTTCTTCTTTTGTCCACACGTTTATACTTTAAGGCCTATGGCTTTCATATAGGAAGAGATAAAATGACAGGTGCCCCTGCCTTGGGGCTAACGTATGAAAAAACAAGAAATTTACCCACCTGCACAGCCGCATGAAAAGAATGGTAGATGTATATATTATTATTTGTAGACCATATCCTACTAATATTATAAAGTTTGTGTGTTTGGATGTTTGTGAGTTTGGATGTTTGTTCCTCAATCACGCTAAAACGCCTGGACGGATTTGCGTGCAATTTTCCACAAACATAGTTTTCCCTTGGGATTGAAACATAGGCTACTTTTGGTGCCAATAAACAACATGGCTTCCTAGCAGGAGACTCACAAAAGCAGGACTCCTAGCCCCAACTATAGAACTCGCATTTCCTGCCACAAACTGCCTGCACACTCCTTACTGTCGCCTCACGGGTAGCCCTCACTCTACTCACTCACATTTACATATAGCTTTCCACTACACACGGAGGCCCGTTGCTCCTGCCTGCAATCAAAATGGACTGGGATTGCAGGCATTAACACTTGACCCCCCTCCCCCTCAAACACCCCTTGCCTTCAACGTTGCAGACCGGCTCCTACCTGCTGAGCTCACAGGACCCGACCTGTCCCATACTGAATGCTCCCAAGCCTGTGTTTACAATCCTACTATCGCAGCTGGGCTATGGACAGCGCAGATAGTAAGGCACACAATCTCTCATAGACGGCAATACACTTGGATTGCCGTCTATGGAGGCTTGCATTCAAATGATTGCAGGTTCACACTCCTCAGTGGAACGAAGAAAAAAGTCAAGATCCTCATTTGAATAAAGAATAAAAGTGGCTGAATCAGCAGAATTTGCCTCTTTGATCCCACATGGGAACCAAGGATTGACCCAGCACAATGACTGACTCGGATCTCCTAGCTTTGCTTCACCAGATCAGGTAGGAATGTACCAGGTGGTTGGCTTCACTACTTGAGGGACATGGGTGCTTCCTCCTCAGTGGCTTCAGTTGTCCCACCACCTTATTGCGTTCTTTCCTACCACAACACAGATGAAGCAGAGTTTGGGCTTCTGCCACTTCCAGTCTGTGCACGTGGATACTAGAACAGCACACACTTCTATTAGTTGCCCCAGTGGACAGATCATAGCAGACGGACCTACGTGCAACTGTGCCAGCCCTCATTTCTTAGTGAGAAGTCTTGTGTTCAAGCTTGCAATGTTATTATTACTATGGCAGTGATGTTTACGATATGTTAAAAGTGATGGTTGCTAAACTGGATGGTGGTAACAGAAATATGGTTCTGCCTAGGACTGCTTTAACCACAGGGTAAAAGGTAAGACTGCCAATGAAAAAGACTTGGGGATTTTGGTGGCCAGTAAACTTGCATTTAGTGAACAGTGTCAGGCAGCTGCTGCTAAGGTAAATACAATTACGGGATGCATCAAAACAGGTCTAGATTCTCATGACAAGAACATACAGTGCCTTGCGAAAGTATTTAGCCCCCTTGAACTTTTCAACCTTTTGCCACATTTCAGGCTTCAAACAAAGATAATAAATAATATATATATAATATATAAATAATTTTAAATAAATTAATTTTGGGGGGAAGAATCAACAACAATTGGGATACAACTGTGAAGTGGAACGAAATGTATTGGATATTTTAAACTTTTTTAACAAAGAAAAAACTGAAAAGTGAGGCGTACAAATATTATTCAGCCCCTTTGCTTTCAGTGCAGCAAACTCACTCCAGAAGTTCATTGAGGATCTCTAAATGATCCAATGTTGTCCTAAATGACTGATGATAAATAGTATCCACCTGTGTGCAACCAAGTCTCCGTATAAATGCACCTGCTCTGTCATAGTCTCAGGGTTCTGTTTAAAGTGCAGAGAGCATCATGAAGACCAAGGAACACACCAGGCAGGTCCGAGATACTGTTGTGGAGAAGTTTAAAGCTGGATTTGAATACAAAAAGATTTCTCAAGCTTTAAACATCCCAAGGAGCACTGTGCAAGCAATCATATTGAAATGGAAGGTGTATCAGATCACTGCAAATCTACCAAGACCCGGCCATCCCTCTAAACTTTCATCTCAAACAAGGAGAACACTGATCAGAAATGCAGCCAAGAGGCCCATGATCACTCTGGATGAACTGCAGAGATCTACAGCTGAGGTGGGAGAGTCATTTCACAAAGATATCCATAAAAAGTCTCTTTTAAAGTTTGCCACAAGCCACCTGGGAGACACACCAAACATGTGGAAGAAGGTGCTCTGGTCAGATGAAACCAAAATCGAACTTTTTGGCCTCAATGCAAAACGATATGTTTGGCATAAAAGCAACACAGCTCATCACCCTGAACACACCATCCCCACTGTCACACATGGTGGTGGCAGCAGCATGGTTTGGGCCTGCTTTTCTTCTGCAGGGACAAGGAAGATGGTTAAAATTGATGGCAAGATGGATGGAGCCAAATACAGGACCATTCTGGAAGAAAACCTGTTGGAGTCTGCAAAAGACCTGATACTGGGACGGAGATGTATCTTCCAACAAGACAATGATACAAAACATAAAGCAAAATCTGCAATGGAATGGTTCACAAATAAATGTATCCAGTTGTTAGAATGGCCAAGTTAAAGTCCAGACCAGAATCCAATCGAGAATCTGTGGAAAGAGCAGAAAACTGCTGTTCACAAACGCTCTCCATCCAACCTCACTGAGCTCCAGCTGTTCTGCAAGGAAGGACGGACAAGAATTTCAGTCTCTCAATGTGCAAAACTGATAGAGACATACCCCAAGCGACTTGCAGCTGTAATCGCAGCAAAATGTGGCACTACAAAGTATTAACACAAGGGGGCTGAATAATTTGGAACGCTCAATTTTTCAGGTTTTTTTTTGTTAAAAAAACATTTAAAAATATCCAATAAATTTTGTTCCACTTCACAATTGTGTCCCACTTGTTGATTCTTCCCCAAAAATTTTTATTTTTATATCTTTATATTTGAAGCCTGAAATGTGGCAAAAGGTTGAAAAGTTAAAGGGGAGACCCATAGGCACATTTTCACCCAGCGATCAGATGCTGTCCTAGTCAGTAATGTGTCTCTGCTTTCTCTTCTCTACTTAGGGAGTCCATTAACCCTCTGTTATATGCTCCACTTCTGGGATTTATTTAGTGCCAGAGATTTTTTTTTTTTTTCTTCAGTGTGTGATCTTTTATTGAACCAACATGAAATATTGTGTAAGTATTCTTGCATTTGAGTTTGCAAAGCTCAAGAGGTCTTCAGACCAGATGTGACTGAGATAAGAACATCTAAAGAGACAAGTGTTTTTCTAGGTCTGGACGCTCTTGCAGTGAAACAGCTCGCTTATTTTCTACTTTAATCCAATAAAGTCAGTTACATGAACAAGTAGTTTTGCAACACAACATTCAGGAAATTTTTTAAGTCATTCCATGTTTTATGATGTTTTCTAAGTAATTTATTAGCACAATACAAGGAAAGGATTTCCCTAAATGTACTAAGTCATGACATAGCTTTGTATTGTGGTTGAGAAGAACCTGGGCTTATATGTTAAAGAAGACCTTTCACCTCCTGGGGTATATGCCCCCGGTTAAGAGCTATCGGTGCCAGTACCGTAGCTCTTCACTGTCAGAAGGGTGTTTTTGACAGACAGTCAGAACCACCCTTCCTCACAATAGTGTCTATTGCGCTGTACTGTGAGAGGGGACGTTGCTTACTGCCCAGCGATGACGCTGAGCGGTAAGGAACACCCTCCCCCCAGTACTCGTCTATCAGGAGGCAAGTTAGGCTTTCCTCACCGCTCTCACAGTACAGTACTAGAGACACTGCTGTGAGGAAGGGCGTTCCTGACTGTCAGAAACGCCCTTCTGACAGTGAAGAGCTAGGGTACTGGCACCGATAGCTCTTCACTGAGGGCACAGGAGGTGAAAGGTCCTCTTTAGCAAATAAGCCCAGGTTCTTCTCAACCATTATTATCTGCACGTCTATTTAAAAAAAAAAAAAAAAAAGCACTCAATAGCTTAAAAGGATCCTATCATTCAAACACATTTTTTTCTAACACGTCAGAATAGGCTTAAGAAAGGCTATTCTCCTACCTTTTGATGTCTCTCGGCGCTGCCATTCGCTTGAAATCCCAGTTTTTGTCTGTATGCAAATGAGTTCTCTCACAGCACTAGGGGAGTCCCCAATGCTGCGAGAGAACTCTCCAACGTCGCCTCCATCTTCTTCAGGAACGTCCTCTTCACGAGTCTTCTTCCGGCGCAGGCGATCAAACTTGAAGGTTTCGGGCAGAGCCAACTGCACCTTACTGTGTAAGCGGCCATTTTTCTTGTGGCCACGGTATGTGCAGTCGCCTCTGCCCAAGGCCTACAAATTTGACCACCTGCGCCGGAAGAAGATGCGTGAAGAGGACGTTCCTGAAAAAAATGGAGGCAGCGCTGGAGAGTTCTCTTGCAGCATTGGGGACGCCCCCAGTGCTGTTTGAGCGGTGAGGCCCGTCCCTAGTGCTATGAGAGAACTAATTTGCATACAGACAAGAACCGGGATTCCTACGGAATGGCGGTGTGGAGAAGACAATGAAAGGTAGGAGAATAATAGCCTTTCTTAAGGCTATTCCGACGTGTTACTCAGAAAAAAAGGGTTTCTATGATAGGATTCCTTTAATTAGGTGAGGGCTATGGCTCACATCTGGTTTGGGATTCCATTCAGGGAGTCCGCTTGGGGACCCCCGAATGGAAACCTATGCACATAGAAAAGCAGTTACCTTGGACAACACGTAGACCCCATAGACTATAATGGGGTCCGTGTAATTTCTGTTTGGTTCCTACATGAAACGTGGAGAGAAAAGTGCTGCTTGCAGTACTTTTCTCTCTGCATGATTTGTGTGGACAGTGAGCGGAAACCACACAGACCTCATTATAGTCTATGTGATTTCTTAGCTCACCGCTTTTTAATTCATATAGGTTTCCATTCAGGTAGTCCCCAAGTGGACTCCCCGAACAGAATACCAAATGGAGATGTGAACTAGGCCTAACAGACACTACTGTGGGGGGCTAATAATATCTTATGAAAAATTATGTATAGAGGTAGAGGCAGTGATTATTCTATCTGTCCATCTCTCTCCCAGAGAGATGCAGTTTGGATCTTGCCAGACTGGTTATGCAAGACACTATGCACTGTGCTATCTTACAAAGAAACTAATTAAAATGGAGACAGTTTGGCAGGGACTACGGGCATTGTTAGGAAAGGATCAAAGACCAAAGACCCTTCCAAAGATAAAGGGACAAGAGAAGGGTAATTAAGCTAATTGTCTCCAACAAGGATGTCTATTGTCTTTAGAATACCATGAGATAGACATCTAGGATGTGTATTTGAGACATGTGCTGATGGCTGCCATTTTGATTGATACCATGCGGTTACCATGAGGTCACTGACTCCATTTTAGAGTAAAACTAGCCTTCAGGGGGGTGTGACCTCTCTCCAGTTTCTTATCCAATAGATATGCATCAGGGCTATTGTTACAAACTTCTCCACCAATGGATGTATGCTAATTATACTAGCCAATCCTGTTCTGTCTATGCCATGTGATATATACTTTGTTCTAGCCACCATTAAAGCAGAATCCATTTTGATACACGACCACCATGTGTCTTGTGGTTCTCCAGGCCAAGATGGCGGAGGCTGATCTTGGCCTGTTAATTAATTTTCCTTTACAGACAGCATATCTCTGGGGTATTATGATTTCCCCCGACACTACTATAGGACTACTGGAACACGCTCTATTCATGTAAAGGAAGGAACCAGACAAGGAGTAGTCATACACAAAGAGCCATATTAGTGGTGCCAGATCTACCACAAAATATGACACTTGAAAACACGATAGCAAATAATCTATGACTCGTCATAACTGATATACGTGTAGTGCAGTAAACGGGCTTGCATCCATCTTTATCATGTGCAGATTTCTAAAACAGCATTATATTCATTTCACAAATCTGTCACAGTTCTCTGTGATCAGAATTACTTATTTGTGATAAATCACAAAATTCCAATATGCAGGAAAAACTAGGACACCTACAAGAATGAGCCGCACAATAATAAAGCTAGAACAATACTGCCCTCTTGTGGCTTACCTAAATTATCAGGATTTTCAATCTATTCTAAGCTACAGCACTGTAAATATTTTTATTAAACATTAAAGATGTTAGTCAAATCTCTGTAAACTAAACTAAGCGCTTCACAATAATTAATAATTACACGGAAACAGATTAGACAGTAATGAAACAGCAGGTGTCGCTGTGTGTCTGTGTGACAGAGGACAGTTGTAGCATGCATGTTAGAAAACGCCACAACAGGTTTATTTAGAACCAATTTACTGCTGACAGACTCTTTTAAATATGTTTATTTTATTTATAAAATGGGGAAAAGGGAGGACATGAATTTTTGTTTCCAATTTTTTTTCAAAACCCACCCACCAGCTTGCTGAAGAAACTGAGAAGGTAGACAAAGCTGCAGAGACAGGGAGATGGGAAAACTCCTTTGGGATTGTGTGGTCATTTTAGAGCCCATGCACAAAGTCAAAAATTATAATTTATTTTTAGAAAATGCCATAAATTTTTGTGGGCACTTCATACGAGTAGGATATCCCTGGCAAGTGATGCAGAATGTTTTAACAAGTTAAGTCATACAACACAAAGACAAAATAATTCTTGCAGCCTAAATGTAGATTGGGGTGGTTCTGAAGGTTATCAGTCTGGGTGCTTAAGCTATAAAATATGAATTATAAGGAGTCTTTTAAGTTTCCCCAGGTTCAGACTGCACAAGGTCACCTGACCCACACACCAAGGAAGTTTCTTTGTATGTACCTAAACTCTGTGATTTGTAATGTGAACAAGTAGATATACTCATACAAGACAACTATTAATGACAAAATAGATATATAGATGCAGTAACTCATAACAGGGTGGACACTTAGTAGTTTTATATGCATTTTAGATAAAGAGCGTGACTTGAACTTTTATATTTGTTTATAATATTAAGAACAAAAAAATTATTTATTTTTGCTTGTTTTTAGACAACTGTATTGCAATCAATGGGAAAATCCCTAACTATAGAGGACAGCCATAGGCAAGCCTTAATAGCTATATTATCTTCAGAAGTCTCCGAGCTGCCATAATTACTGGCGAATTTACCATTTGGGAGCAATACTGGCAATGAAAAATGACCAGGTGGGAGGGGAGGCACCAGGTGTAAAGGGAAGGGTATCAGAGGCCCTATAAAGGAGTTCTGATAACAACCATTACCGCCTCAACTCCATTTTGTGTTAAATTGTGGTCATGATACTCATGGTGCATCTGAGCACTCCATGTTTAAAGACCCAACATCTGTTGTATTGTTTTGCTATAATTCTTCTGATGCTTTTTCTTTAACTTTACAAGTAGTAGTAGTAGTAGTAGTAGGTAGTAGTAGTAACTTGAGGGACCACTGTACAGTTCAGCATTAGGTTTTCATTCACAGCTATGCTCCCTTAAAGGGGTATTCCCATCACACTTGTTCACCAACCTGCATGCTGTGTGCCCTTCACTTCCTGGTTTTCTCGGCACATTGGTGGGCGGGTTTTCACTTGCTCTGCTATGTTTGCAGTTAGTAATGAGGGATTGGTTGTAAATTAATTACCACAGTATGAAGCTGATGAAAAGGCTGATGTAGCAGAGCTGGATTTGAGTCAGTTTGTAACACATACAGAGGTACCGGACTCCCTATCTCAGCCCTTACCAGCCAAATTCAATTAAACTGACTGATAAGTGGAAGAGCAGGAGATAAAAGCTCAGAAATCCCGGAGCTATCACCTCACTCTCTCTCTCTTTCGCTTGTCTGTGGCAGAGACATACACAGTTCAGAGCTGCTCCCAACACTCAGCTCCTCCCTCCTCCCTTGAGAGCAGGCAGCTATGTCACTGAGGGATGGATGTGGTTTGGGGTCCGTGGTCATATAAATGCATGTAAACAATGAAATGAATAAATTAAGATAGCAGCGAAACAAAGCAGTTTTGATAAAGCAATATATTTAGAAAAAAAGTCTTATATCCACATAAACCAGCAGTATAGATAGGATTCTTGTTATGGGACAACCCCTTTAATGATAATAAATTTATAAGTATTTTTCAAAAGCAGAGGAAAATAACGATTAGTAAGACCAAATTAGTGCTAGCTTGGGTCCCTGATGTCCATAAAACTAACACATGAATAGTGTATTTTAGTGAAGATGCTAATGGACAGCTTGCAACCATGTTCATGATGAGAGCAGGACCAGGTCAGGGGGAAAAACAGTAAATTGACTTAATTTCCATTCCAAGTTTATTTGTAAATATCATGCATAAAACAACCAACAATTTTAAAGGAGAAAAAAAAAATAAATTAGTGTGTCAAATCGCACCAAGGAAGATAATCCAATATCTACATAGGGCACGTGTACCTAAACATGTATAATTCATTAAGAAATTAGCTGAATGTATGGGGGGGGGGTTAGTTTGTTTTTTTTTAACTTCATTCAGTAGGCCAAAGCGAACCAAAACACACAACTCATGTCTGGACAGGAAGTCAGGTCCTCTATTGGTTCTGAATGAACTTCCTGTCCACATGTAAAATGTCATGTCATGTTGCTTGGAGAATCAGTGGCAGTCACACGACACTGGATGATCAGAAAGTATGATATAACTCACAAATACAGGTCACCAGGGGGCAACACGGTGGGTCAGTGGTTGGCACTGCAGCCTCGTAGCACTGGAGTCTTGGATTCAAATCCTGCCAAGGACATCATCTGCGAGGAGTTTGTAAGGTCCACCCGTGTTTGCATGCATTTCCTCCCATACTCCAAAGAAATACTGATGTAGAAAGAATGTAGATTGCGAGTCCTATGTTGTGCTCAAACTCTACATTATATATTTAAAAAAAAAAAAAAAAACACAGGTCACCAGAAATATTACTGTAGCGTCACTGTGACAGTCACTAACTCCTGAGGCTATTGTCTAAGAGGCCCTTTATTTCCCCATACAGAGATCTGGATTTCACTGCAGGGCCCCATCATGTCACTACCTCTACATATAATGTTCGTGACAGCTGTTCAGGCAAGTCAAGTATGTAGCAGAGACATTGTCAAAGAATAATGCAAGCTCAGGGTTTTTGCCTAGTGTATTCTTATTAGTACATCCCATGAACCTTATTTGAGGCTACAGTGCATAACAGTTTGTTCTTCAAAGAGGGTTTGAGACTTCAGCAGCCAAAGCACTGCAGAAAAGTCTGCTATGGGAAAGATTCATCACCGTTGATAGTCTTCATGGTTTGGAGATAACAGCACGTTTATTAAATTCCATATAATAACATAGCTGTCCCCTTTGCATCATTATGGACCAGTATAATGGTGGGGACTGTTATATAAAGACAACTAATTCCTACCAAATGATATATAGGCATAACTAGTACTGTTGCTCCATAAGCACACGCTTTCCTGTTCATTTCTGATAGTGGTTGATGAGGAATGGGATTGCTGTTAGGCTCATAAGATGAATCCTACTAATCCTATCCTACTAATATTATAAAGTGAAAGATTGGATGTTTGTGAGTTTGGATGTTTGTTCCTCAATCACACAAAAACGGCTGAACGGATTTGAATGAAATTTGGCACATAGATAGTTTGTAACCTCGATTAACACATAGGCTACTTTTTATCCCGGTAAATGACATGGCTTCCCGACTGTTATGAATTTATGTTCACATACTATATTACACTGCTCTTGTAGCAGCCTTATCTCAGGTCCCAGGGCTGTTATCTCTGTGTAAACACACGCTAACCCTCAGTGTACACACATTTGCATATTATCTGATCTGCTCCCGGCAGTGCAGACAAACTGACATGGGCAAACACCTTTAATCCAAATTAGCAGTTTGTTTTATCTTTTTCCAGGCATGTTTAAAATTGACAAGTTTGTCGCAAACAACGAGAGCTATGAAGAAAGCCAGAAGTCACAGAGTTCTCTTCAAGCAGACCTGAGGGGATCATCGATGCCAACAACATGCTCATTATATGGCGTCCCAGAGAGCTGCTGAGATGCCGGAACAAGTACAGGCACGCTGCGAAGAACAACTTCAGTGCCAAGCCAACTTGAGAGCTGCCGAAAAGCTGGAGCAGGCGGATCATCAACGCCAACAACGCACTCATTATATGGCATCCCAGTGAGCTGCTGAGATGCCACAACAATCATGGGCACAGCGCGAGGAACAAGTTCAGCGGAAGACCAGCTTGAGAGTTGCCAAAACGCAGGCGCATACTGCTGAGATGCCCGAACAATCACAGACATGCTTCGAGGAACAAGTTCAGCAGCAGGACAGTTTAAGAGCTGCAAATCACTGGAGCAGCCAAACCATCACCAGCAGCAATTTGCTGAATATAGGTGGATCATCCACTCCAACAACACACAAAGTTGTGGGCAGAGGCTAATATTTTATAAAGCACATGGTTATGTTTTGGAACAGTGTTTTTTTTGTCATCTTCGAAGACTTCAGGTCACATGGCAGCAGCAGTTTATTGTTTCTGGCCATGAGAGGATTTCACTAACATACCCAGATGTAAAAATAAATAAAATGACAAACTTAAATATTCAATTACTCAAACACTTAATTCTGAGCGGTTAGGTGCACAGTGAAAATCACCAGTTATATTTTTCTCTTTGCCACAGTTCATTCCGTCATAGTAACACCACATATACCAGAGTGAAGTTAGTGATACCCTAGCTGGGACTCCACTAATATAGTCGAGTGCTTGTTTTATCCATCTGATAATATAAAATGGTACCCAATGAGCCAACAATAAGCTTTTTTGGGAAACCAGACAGGAGAAATTGATCTTGAGGTTGTTGAGAAAGACACATTAAGGGTAATGTTCTAGATGAGGATTGTCCTCAGAGCGCCATCCTTAGTTCATCACAGGACACCACAGTTAATGCTTTACCAAGGTTAGATGTTTTAGATCCAACATTCTGTGATTATTAACTTAATATTGTCGTAGTGGTAAAACTTCTTAGCACCACATTGCACACTTAGACCTAGTGGTGAATAAGGACGTTCTAGCTGTATGTAGTAGCAACTTCAAAAAGTTTACGAACTTACACCATTTACCTAAATGCCTTTGCTGGGGAGTTAGATCATTGTATACATAAAATGAATCCGCTTACTACCAAGTAGATCATATGCATGTGTATAACGGTGTACGGACACCCAGATCCCTCATCAATGGTGCACTAGGTCTGGTTTAACCATGGGGCAAATGTTTAGACAGCAGCAGACTCAGATTGAGCAGGACGGTTATGTATTCTTGTTGCTGTTCCAGACAAAAGGTAGCAATTTCAACTACACGCTCTCCCCAAATTTCTTGTTGCAACATGGTCCAAGTGACAATAAACAAACCTGCCTCTCCAAAATACAATCCTACCCACTCTACTTTGACATGATCTGGGGTGTGATGCCCAAACAGTCACAGGAAGTTATAAGGACATAGGAGTTTATGCGCCATTCCTAGAAGCTCCATATGGGGGGGGGGACTTGAGATTCTGCTGTCCAACTTCCTCCCACTCACTCAGAAGCACCATACAGAATATATGTTGCTAAGAAACAAGCACTGTGGGGAGGGCTATAGAGGTGGGGGGGGGGGGGGGGGCGCAACTTCAGCATCAGTTCTTGGAAATCCAAAAGTGATATCAGAGATTTCAGAGCGAGTGTCTGCTTAAGAGGACGAAAGAGGAAGAGAGTCTAAAAAGTTAAAAATGAATAATTTTTATCTGACAATATATATTACATTTCTTATATTGGCTTGTATTATAGCTTTATGCAAAGTCTGTTGAGAAGTTAGTGATCATTTAACCTAATTTCTTACTGCATTACATTAACACAAGCAATGAGACAAAAGGAGGACACTGAAGGAACAAAGACAGTTTAATTCATATTTCATAATTTAGTACGGTTGACTTCTTCCAAAGACACTGCTGATAGCAAAATATTCTGAGCATTACATTTTATATACAACATTAAAGAGGATCACTATGAATCAAGGAACAGTCCAAAATTTTACAGCACCCCATGAAAGACTGATGAAATTTTGCACTAAATTGAAGCAAAATCCCCACATGTGACCCTAGGGATGACAACTCATTAAATCAAATTGTGCATATGACATTCCTGAAATGGCAAAGAAATGGAAATGCGGAAATCATTACAATACATATTTATAGAAGACAAAATCTTTCATTGCTCTGTGACATGGATTCTCCTTTAGGGTATGATGGTAAGACTAGATATTCCAGTCGTCTGTATAGTAGGGCTGCCGATTATTTACAAAAAGAAAGAAAAAGCAACATGGAGAAAACAGTCCAGGTTATAGCAGCAACACTTCTTTTTGCAGCACACATCTGAACTTGGTACTATGCAGCATGGACGGTTGTGTGTTCCATTTAAACTGTCAACCAATATACAATTCAGCCTCGCTACTTGGATGTATTTACACGGTCACTATCAAATGGAGCAATTTACTCTGGACAAAATATCTATCAAAAGGCGCAATGCACTTGAAAGATCGCAAGAGCATCTAAATCTCCAAAGTGTGTGACAAACTCAGCTGCAATGGAGTACAAGACAGAGGTTTCTGACTGGAGTCAGTGGGTAAAAGGAAATTCCTCCAAATCTAAGGATGGAAGTCTACAATTGTGAACAAAACTTCTTATAGTAGACCAGGGTCTTCAGATATCTAAGGAGTGTGGCAGCTTTCTAAGTCCATCACTGGGGTCAGCAGATATCACCACTTACCCCCTCCCAATTAACCCACGAATCTGGCTCATCCAAAAATGCACATTTATTTCAAGCAATACCAATTGTTGGAGGGGTTGTAAGTTCCAAAATGATTAGACCACATTCATTCCACCAAGGAGCAAAATGGCATTTTTCATGGCCGGTATTTGCACCCATGGGTGTCCATTTTCACAGATCGCTCATACACTGCAGTGTATGTTGGGAACTGTGAACACAGAAAAAAAAACAGACATTATGAACCGTCAACATATCGGTCATGTGAATAGCCTCCATTTACACAATGAAAATAATGTGGCCATTACACAACAGATTTTCACTGTTGTGTGAATATAGGGTTATTAAGTGACAAATGTGCCAAGAGTTTCTGGCTACAACATTATTCCCATTTATATATCCTGCCAGGACAAAGGAATATATTGACTGTAAGGTTTGTAAAGGTGCCTTGAGATCATTTGGAGGGAAAAAAAAAAATGTAAAAAGTTAAGACCTGGCTTTGGTACTGGGCACTAAGGACTAAAATGTGCAAAAAACATCAATGTATGCTTAGCAAACAAAACAAATGTGGCAAAAACAAGTGTCAAGCTTGTAAAAGCCTTAAAGTCTCCTTAAATGCTAAAAGCGAGATTAGTTGTGGTGTCTACAATACCAATATTCTAATTGACTATGTCACAGGGTAGAGAAGAAGGTAAGATACAGGTGTTGTCGGCCGAGCTCTTTGCCATGTATGGCGGCCCCATTCCCATAATGTCACTGTGGTTACCTTTATTCTTTCTCAAGTAGCAGCTTTGCTCATTGGTGATCAGTGTTCTTTCCTAATAAGACACACAAGGACAGGCTAAGGTACAAATGTCTATGAAAATTTCCCACTCCCTGGGGACTTGTGAGTGTCAATGATTAGAATAGGGCCAATGGCACAATCATGATGGTGGCTTCTACAAAACAGTGGTGAAATAGACAGTTCAGCCATCAGACACTTCAATATGTCTAATTTTAACTACTTCATGCAATTTAGAAACTATACACTTTAAAGTCGCTGGTCTCTTACATAATTTCCAATGCACTTTCATCAGTCTTAGCTTTTCAGACATGAACTGCAGGGCTAAACTGCAAATGCCTCACTCGGATTTTTCCAATATCCCAAAAATCATGCGTTTAAATGATGAATTTACTACGAAATAATCTTATTCAAACTGTGTTTGGCCAGAATCTTGAGTAAGAGAAAACCTCCCAGCTAATTGTGCGTAAACAAGCAACTTTAAGACAGATTACTGAACTTAAGGCAATGGATGACAAAAGTCTCAAAAAAAAAAAAAAAGTCAAGATGTAGAACTAAGTATACTAGCTTGCTCTTTTCTAATGGTAAAGTATGAGGGATTACAAAAAAAAAACAAAACTTGAAACTGTAAACTGATTGAATATTGAGAATTGCTTACTTATCTGGAAGACTATTATGTGCAGGTTTCCCAGGAAAAATGGCCGATTATACATATTGCAATTAGCCAAGTTTGTTACAATAATGTTTGCCCAAGAGTATTGAAAAGGGGGGCGGGGGGTTGGGGGAAAACACCTTGGGAAGTTACAGGAGTTTTGGAAAAAAAAATGTTAAGCATTTTATTGGTCGTGGCCCTACCGCATGGACCCTCACCAAATAAGAATGGGGTCCCAAATGAATGCAGCAGTAGTCAAGAGAACTTTACTATGCAAACACATCTGTTATTTAAGCACAATTGCTCTCTACAGCCAGGTGGGTTGTCCCTGTCTGTCTGTGTCTGCTCCTGCCTGAGACCACCCACCTTACACTAGACAGCATAAATGTGCTGAAAGTATAATAAAAAAAAAAAAAAAAAAAAAAAAAGATTGTTCTGTAATGGTAAGAGCTAAAGAAAAATTACAACTGCTTCAGAGATAGTGGGGTGACAAGTTGGTGGACATGATGAAAGGCCCTCAATAAGGGAGGGATTCCCACTAGTACTCCACTACTGCTGGCAGTCCATGAACAGAGTGCCAATACACCTCTCGACCACAGTTCGTGTCTAACCGGAAAGCAGACACTAATCCAATATTCTAGTAAACAATGGCAGTCTTGGTTGTCGGATACGCACCATTTAACCACTTCCTGTGTATAGTTAATGTGTTTACGTCAAATAAATCCCCTACAGACGTGTACTGTATACCACACACACATGGGAGACATCAAAGCAAATTCTAAAAACCTGTATCAGACTTTATCAAGCTGCAAAAATTTAGATTTCAGCTCTGATGAATAACGGTGAGTTTACAGACTCCTACTGCAGATGACATCTATAGCTTTAGATTGCCTGGTCCATTTACCATTAATGCACAACTACTGCAACTCCATCTACTGAGATGTGATGGTTTAGAAGAAAATGTACATGTAAGGGCAAAACAAAACACAAGACAGCCTAAAGCGCTCATGTTCCCATTTGCGAGTGACTCTCTGCATTCCCCAGCAGACACTTTACTACACAATATTTCTTTATAGGATACACAAGGTGAGGGGGAAACAGCTGGACAAAAAGGGGGAAAAGGCACATAATCCACACAATAAGAAAAGTCAGAATTAGGCCAGGTTATTTATCCATAATAAGCAGCAGGTATACTTATAAAGAAAACACTGGATTATACAGAGGTAAGGACGAGTTGTAGTGTTTCTAACTTTCTAATGTGACATCCTCACCCTTCCTTCTATTAACATGTGCACCAATAAAATACAAAGTCAGTGATAGCAGAACTCATTCCACCGTACAAGGAATATTGCAGCCATTTTCAGAATATAGAAAAAAAAAATTATACACACAGGTTAAAGAAACATGACAATTTTGTTTTCAATATAGGTGATAAAATGGATTAGCAGAGAAATAAAAAGACAACTATAGGGCACCTATTCAACAGCACAGACCGCTTTCAGTAAAGAAACCGCTGAGTGCCAATAGGGCTACTGACTAATTGTGTGCAGATATGAATATTGTTTGTTCTCTCGTAGTGCACTGCAGTCAGAGCAGTATAGGTTTCCCCTTTAACAATCAAAACATTACTACTTTACAGTATCAGAGCATTTACTGTATGAGATGTCTTGGTGCTTTAGAATAGCTGATCGTCAGAGGGAGTCTAGTGTTGTATATAAGGGTATATATCAAACATTCAAGGCATATTGGGAAGTCAATACATGAGTTTAAGAGGCCATCATACAAAGAATACAATTTCTAGGCAAATCCAGATACCCTATATATATATATATATATATATATATATATATATATATATAATCTCATTTACAGTTCTCAGTACAGTACGTGTGCCATGGTGGACACACATGCTCAGTCTTGCTTCTCTCTCCAACAAGTATGCAGAGGGATCCCTGGTACAGCGAGTCAGCTGCATCTAAAATTGCAGCAGCATCTCTGCTTGTCATAGGAGTCTAGCAAGTCAGCATTTGCTTAGCACCTCCGACAAGCAGAGAAGATTCTGCAGCTTAAGAGGTACCCAGGTCATCACACCAACGATCCCACTGCACGCTTGGTGGAAAGAGGGAGAAAGAAGGAAGAATAAGCATGCATGTGCACCCCTCAACATTTACTGAGAAGGACAATAAAGGATATACATAAAAACAGCAAGAGGTAATGCAAGAGACATTACTCCTGAAATATCTATTTTAACACCAAGTATTGCATCCTTCCATAGGCGTCAACCCACCAATATCAGCACAGTTGCAATTTCTTTAGCCCCCTCATTTCCTGAGCAATCAGTAGTTAATTTTGGTGTCCAAAACGTTAGACTCTAGTATCTGGTGGGAGGTCCCTGGATGTCTGCCATGACCCACGACCGCCCATCTGACAGAGAGTCTAACATATAGGGTGCTGAAACTAACAGCAGTGTTTGCCCAGGGAAAAAATCCCAACTGCACCAGAGTCTGTGGAGCGGCACCTGTTAAAGAGAACCAAAGAGTTGGAGTTGGGTGGTGAAAGGTCTTAAGAAGTAAATGAAAACAAGTTTCTAACCATGGCCTGGGTTTAACTATAGACAATAGTGCATATCTATCAATTGACGTTAGACACTTTGCGCCACAATTTACGGTGTGCAGCATTTACGACATTTAAGAACAGCGTGCACCAAAAAGAACAGAAAAATAAGTCTCGACACTTGAAAACTGTGCACCAGAATGGGCATTTAGAAGGGTCTACCTTTATGACAGATTTATGAAACCAGAAAGAATGTATATGGTGCAGATTTTCTTGTGCAAATTAGACCAATTTTATAGCTGTGTAAATTTATAAATTCACAACAATTTACTTTGTGCATCACATATTTGTCTCCTCAGTAAGCGAGAGGGGATTTGTGTCTCCAAATTTCTTTCCAAAAATTGTGGAAGGGGGGGGGGGTGTTATGTGTTCGTCATATTTGTTCCTTACAGCTTGTAAAGTTTTTTTGGCTACATGTTTTGAGCCAAATATTTATCTTCTGGTAAAGCTTGACACTTTGTCAGATGGTATTTGAGTCAGAATTTTGGAACTTCTAGAAAACGCTCCATATTTATGAGACAGTCATAAAACTACCAACGGAATTCCTATTTAAGACACTGCAAAGTTGGACAGAATTTCTAAATGTGCCCCAATAGGTCTTGTGAGACGACACTTATAACAGTGAGGACCTCTCGCCCATACCATAACTGCAGTGGAGATGCCCTAACTGCAGTGGAGATTTGGTTTTTTAAATCATTGGTAATCCCCATTTTGTATGGGCGATACAGAAAAAAATAAAATAAAAATGAGCCAAGTGCACAGCCAGTGGACATAAGCCCATATTTAATTGATGGATTCCATGCAAATCCTGACATCATATTCATAGGCCATAAACGTTCACTTTTAAAAAGCATAAAAAGTTGTGTCATAGTGGCAGGTGCCCTATAATTCATGAATTCATGGGTCCAGAAATCATATGGGAGCTGCCCATGGTGGGCACTTGCTGAATAAGTAGTGGTGAGAACAGCGTACCTTACTTAATACTGATCGACTCTTCATAAGCTTTCATTGCACCTATAAAAGACGTCATAGACACAAAGAAAACCAGCTGTCGCAAGTACCAAAACCAGCGCAATACACTGAACTTTAGAAGATTTTCTATTATACAGACATGTAAATGCTATCCAGCAGAAAAATGCTTTTCTTTTAGATTTTTTTATTCCGTTCAGTCCTGAATCAGATGGGAAATTATGGAGACAAAAAGAGATAATGCCTCACACAAAGAATTGAACTGCCATCACATATACATTGCAAAATAAAGGATTTAGCATTTACATTGAAAAAAGACACGATCCCAGGATACCTCGATCTTATACCTGAATGAGATTAGCAATCTAAGGAAACCATGTTGCAAAAAGTGAACAGATAAAATTTAAAACAATTAAAATAACATACAAAACAGGATCTTTAAACTTAATAAAATCACAAAAAGATTGTTGGATTACAGTTTCTTCCCCATAAAGGACTGAATGTGTGACAAGAGTCTTGATGCTGACATATGAACACACTTCTGTCCCATCGCCAAACAGTTTGTTTTTTATTTTATTTTTTCATATGAACTGTGAGACAGGCGATGCCCATGTGCTGCTTGTGAGCTAAACAACTTTCTGGCTGGGAAGGGAGAAAAAAAGGATGATGAAAAAAAAAAAAAAAAAAAAGAAAAAGAAAGCACTTCATGCCTTAATTTACAAGATGAATTTTCCTAAAAAGAAACCAATGAAAATTGCTGCAATAACGACAAGAAGTGATGGGATGGGGTTGCCTTGATCTTTCAGCATTCCTCTGCCCTTCCTCCTCTCCTCCTGAAAAGAAAAATAAAACTGGACTTATAATGGGTACATCATTATTTGTATACAACACCAGTGTGGCTCTAACAAGCCAAGTTAGGGGCTGAAATGTATATATATTTATTTATTTTTTTCCTATATGTCTTTGTAGAATGGGACAAAATCCATGCAAACATGGGGAGAACATACAAAGTCCTTGCAGATATTGTTGTGGCGGGATTCGAACTCAGGACTCTAGCGCTGCAAGGCTGCGGTGCTAACCACGGAGCCACCATGGTATCCAATTTACTTGCGAAGGTTTGACATAATCTGTACTGGTTTTCATTTGATGGATTCAAGAATTCATGCTCCTTCTGCTCTTTACTACACCTGATCTTAGAGCTTGCATTTAGCTTCTCATTAAATAGCTTCTCCTTACAACCTTTAAGAGGACCTTTCATCCCCTCCAACAAGTCCAGTTCTTTACAACACTTAATAGGCTCCACCGATTCTGACACAGTTAGAAATTTTCCCTAGATCCCACTGTTCCCGAGCAATCAATGCGGTTAATACAGATCCTAACTAGCATATCAGGCACAAAAACTGTCAGGAAGGTGATGTCAGGCAGAAGCAGACAAGGGGTGCAATTCCGGGCTCTGAGACTGGTTGCCTCTGATTGGAGCTCTTAAGCACACCCCCTGCCTGACACTGCCCTTCTGACATTACAGAGCTTAAATAGTATATCACACACAAATTAACTTAACTTATTGCTCGGGAATAGTGGGGGCTAGATGGAAAATTCAAAATATGCTAAAATTACATTTGGCGAACATGGCCCAGCAACCGAAACATTGAACTCAAATGAATACACTGACCTTTATTTGAAATTACTAGGAGTGCTGCCAGTTTTATTATATATATATATATATATATATATATATATATATATATATATATATATATATATATATATATATACACACACACACACTTTTTTTTTTAAATGAATAGATTTGTCTCCAAGTTATTGTTATGCTATCGCTTGCACGTCATGTCAAAACGTAAAAAAAACTAGTTCTAATGGAATCCTTCAAATATTACAGTGCTTCTTATCAGTCAGGCAAAGTATATTCAGATATTGATGTAATATGAGAAGTGAACATTCCGAGGTATTATATACTAAATAATCTGCGAGATCTTACGATATCTAAAGCTCATTGAATACCTTGTAAAAGCAGCTCATCTTTGTAGTAAATGAACTTGAAATACAAGAGTTTGAGCCTTTTAACCTCTTCCTGGCCACACACAATGTGCTAACACAGAGATAATAATCCTATAAACTATGTACAAGTGATAAGTTTACAACACTATAAACTACACTGAACAATCAATGTGCTTTGAGCTTCTTACTTATAGCTGGCAGTTGTATTTATTTTTCGCTAGGTTCGTTTCAAAATCAGATATATTGTCATAGAATTTTTTGTTTTTTACTTTTTCACTTCAATTCATCCATAAGACTAAGGTCCATGGTGACCACAAAACTGAGTATGGGATCTCAAGATTACATGTAGTCTTTATTGTGAATTTTGAATAAGTGATCTTCTGTAATACTATATTTAATTACCGTATTTTTTGGACTATAAGACGCACCCAGGTTTTAGAGGAGAAAAATAGGGGAAAAAAATTTTCAGGCAAAAAATGGTAAAATATTTAATATATGGGAGTTGTAGTTTTGGAACAGCTGCAAGGCCACATTGACAGGTGACCCTGCAGCTGTACGGGGATGTATAGGGTGTTTTTTTTGTGGGGCCAGGTGTACTTTTTAGATATACCATTTTGGGAAATGTTTATTGCTTAGATCACCTTTTATTTAATTCAGAGGCAAAACAGAGAGAAAAACCCAGTGGTTTAGCACTTTTGATTTTGACGTTCACTGTACATAAAAATATTAGTAGACCGGGCATTTTCAGACACAGGGATACCTAATGTGTATGTTTCACAGTAATGTTATACTTTTATATGTATTCTAGGGAAAGGAGGTGAACATTTATTTTATTTTTTATTATATTTTTTTGTGGGTTTTTTTTTTTTTTTTTTTTACTATTTTAATATCCCCCGCCTAGGGGGCTTGAACCTGCAATCATTTGATTGCAAGTCCCATAGACGGCAATACAAGTGTATTGCCGTCTATGGGAGATTCTATACATTACTATCGCGGAGGGTCATAGACCAGCCGCGATAGTAATATATATCTATGACAAGCCTCGGAGCCTTCATTAGGCTCCCGGCTGTCATCGGAACAGGTCGGCTCCTGCGGCCTCGCCGTGCAGGAGCCGGCCTGCATCACTAAAGGTATGGGGCCGGTGGGGGGGAGGGCTAACTGACTGCCGGGACCTGTGGAGGAGGAGTGGATTTGCAGCATGGCCGCGCTACTGCCACCGCTGGTTTTCTTCAGCGGCAGTAGCGCGGCAATCTGCAGGCCCCGGCAGCTAAGACACTCCCCAGCATCCGCCGGTCTATTACAGCAGATGCCGGGGACTGTCTTAGCTGCCGGGGCCTGCAGATTGCCGCGCTACTGCCGCTGAAGAAAACCAGCGGTGGCAGTAGCGCCCGGCAAACCCACATTCAGACTATAAGACGCACCCTCATTTTCCTCCGAAATTTGGGGGGAAAAAAGTGCGTCTTATAGTCCGAAAAATACGGTATTAACAAAGCTATTGTATACCTGACTGATCGGAATTTGAATTGGCCCCAGTCAGGGTAAGTTCACACAGTCCTTTTTTGAAGGTGGATTTTTAAGTCAGAATCACACCTCAAAAAATGCATTCATTTCAATGGAAGTGGGGCATATTTCTATCCTCTGATTTTTTTGCAGCCAGGATTTTTCTCTCTGCATTTTTAACGCAAAAAAACAGTGTGTCCCACTATAGTCTATGGGGTGCATGGGTTTCCAGTGATAAACGTTTTTAAGTGGAATAGCTTTCCGTTTTTGGGTCTGCTTGACAGAAAGCCGAGTGGTAGTGTGAAACTAGTGTAAGCAGCATTTTCCCTCTTTGGGATAGGGGGGTCATATCAGAGCCAAAGACATTAACATTTTATGGTTTAAATATACACAAAAATATACTGTGCTTACAGATACAAAAAAATGTAATAAAGACATGCACATAAGCAAACAGTATACAAAAAGAGTAAAAACAAAGGAACAGACCTCTTTTTAAGCCTGGACATGAAGACTGGCAGAAAGTAGGACAGATTGCAGACTCGGTTGCATCTCCAAGGATCTGAACAAGGGGGTCCTATCCCTATCCAGGACTAGTTTGTAGTGTTCCCTACATCCAATCTAATCCATCCCTCTTTCACCTGTTACTGGGGCCAGTTAATTTTATGCACCCAGGCAACAGCGATATGACTTATTTGGTGGGATATGCCATAGATCTAGTGTAGGAATGATATGCGCGCCAAGTAATGCGTATACATCATTTGGGGAAAGGGGGGGGGGTGTTATGAATGTTAAAAGTCAAGATACTTGGTCCAAAGCAGGGTTTGAGTTTCCTGACCATATTCCTGCAGTGCGATTGCTGTAAAAGCATATATTGTGTCATACACGCCTTTGAAGTTACGTTTCTCCTTTATTCAATATACATTTTGTCCTGGCAGGATCCCAGGTCTCACACAAGGCTATTTGCCTTATTGGCATTTACCTGCAAATTAGCTTGGCTGTCTACAAATGATTTATCACCCTGGACTTAATTACCTGTATCTTGGGATGTGGATTGTGAATTTGGATTAACATACACAGGAAACATACGCAGACTTAAACTGAACAAAATTCATAACCAAACTTAATAGACTATACACATAAATTCATAACAGCACCATGTAATACCTTACTTTCCCAAAAAAACTGTAGTGGAATAGAAAGCCTACTCTGAGCTCCACCAATTACATCTTCCCGCTAGAGTTCCCACTGCCAGTTCAATAGTGTCACAGAGACATTAGCAGGAAACAAACTGGAAGATGGTTAAAAAAGTTCCCATTAGCAACCAATTATATAGTCTTTGTTTTATACTTTCCTTAAAGGAATTGTCAATCGATGGCCTACCTTTACAATAGGTCATCAATTTAAGATCGGCGGTGGTCAAGAACCCAGACCACCAACCAATCAGCGGTTTCACACTCCATGTGAGATCACACACACACAAATTCACATCACGGGGCCTATCAGAGCCATGAAAATGGACCCATGGGATGAAAAATTAGCACATCCTACTTATTTCATGTGCACCACACAGCCATTAAACACATTTATATGATCATACCCTTAATCTAAGGGATGAATTGATATAGATAAAAGCAGAAATAATTTCTATTAGCTCAGCGACAAGCATAAGCTCAAACCTGACGTGACTATCCCTATAAAGAAGCACAGGATGAATGATGACTGACAATTGCACATTAATATCAGTTCTCATAGAATTGTCAAATAACTTTAAAAAAAAAAAAAAAAAAAATAAGATTTTAGAAAAAAAAAAGAACAAAACAGTATCTCACTTTCAGCAGCTGATTTTCATCTGACAGCTTTATCATCTCAGACTGAAGTCTCTTACACTCCTCCATGAGCTTTCGTGTTTCAGTGTCATCCATTGAAGCACTACCTTTTTGTGGCAGGCAACTAAACAATTTTGTAGATTCATGTGTCTAGAGAATATACCAAGAAAAGTATTAGCAAAAACATTATACAATGCAATACAAAGCAGGGGTACATAGAGTACAACACACAAGTGTTAATGCAAGCCTTATAGGAAAGATTTACATAAGACTTAGACTACAACAAAGAGAATTTGATCTCATTTTCATTCTTGAGGTCAACATTGCACACTGTGTGGTAGTTGTAGCAGTCACATAAATATTAGAGGTAGGTTCCAAGGAATTGGATCCAACCAATAATCCTAGACCGTAGGCATGTGCAAAAACATCTGCTGTACAAGCACAGCGATTTTAGAGATTTCCTTCAACCTGGCAAGTTACGATAAAGAACAGTATTCAGATTTGTATAGGAAGTAACTGTTTATGCCCAACATATTAATTAGTGTGCTTAAATTTTTTAACTACTATGGCATTCGTATACCTGTTGATTTGTGCCCTCACCATCTATTACAAAGTGCCAATCATTGTGCATACATAGCTTGATAACCTCCCCCAATCGTACTGCTTCAAGTTGGAGTTTTGGTGATAGAGTAAAATAAAATAAAACTTCTAATACTTGTTGTTCAAGGGCTTCAGTGATGTCACATCCATGCAGTTATTTGACACTCAAGACTATACGATGTTAACGTTGTTACTTACCGGCTTCTCATGTTCATGAGGCATATCAAACACACATTTTAATTTAGAATCCATGAGATCATCCGGTTTAGCCTCTTTCCACTGCAATGACAAAACAGAATAGAAAAATATATTAAAACAAAATAGAATAGGCCATCCTAGGCAGATCACTAGAGATCCACTAAATGATCCCATGCCTATGTCAAGTGTGAAGGAGACATTGTGCTAACCAAAGCTCACCATCACTTCAGCACCGGACCTGCGGCTCTGCACCATTTATTTATTGGCAGCAACAATATGAAAATAACCAAAAAGCCCCTTCATTCTAGAGGACAGTGGAGGGGCTCAGTGGTTTGACAGCCATATTGTTCAGACTGTGACATATATCATAGATATGTACAGTGAATGCAGATATATTCCCTACACGGCTCTGTACATACTAGTGCCAAGGCTTCCATTCTTACCAAAGCCATATTGGTTATAACAGATGCTTTGTAACCATTTCCAATGACTCGAATCAAATTTGAAATACAGATGTAGCAAAGTTAACACTTAGGGGGCGTTCACACTACAGTCGGTGTCCGACGTAGTGTCCGCTCCAAATCTGTCACGGACATTACGAGCGGACACTAGCTGTGTCCGTGACACCTGTCATTCATCTCAATGGGCATCGGGTGCGTTCTTTTGCACTCCGTGCCCGTCCTTCCCTGTCCGCAAGTGAAGATGTCCGACTTCTCAAGCGGATAGAAAAACCCTGCATGCAGGGCTCTTCTGTCCGCTTGAGAAGTCGGACATCTTCACTTGCGGACAGGGAAGGACAGGCACGGAGTGCAAAAGAACGCACCCGATGCCCATTGAGATGAATGACAGGTGTCACGGACACAGCTAGTGTCCGCTCCTAATGTGTGACCTGGCCTCCACAGTCACCAGACCTGAACCCAATCAAGATGGTTTGGGGTGAGCTGGACCACAGAGTGAAGGCAAAAGGGACAACAAGTGCTAAGCATCTCTGAGAACTCCTTCAAGACTGTTGGAAGACCATTTCAGGTGACTACCTCTTGAAGCTCATCAAGAGAATGCCAAGAGTGTGCAAAGCAGTAATCAAAGCAAAAGGTGGCTACTTTGAAGAACCTAGAATATAAGACAGATTTTCATTAGTTTCACACTTTTTTGTTAAGTATATAATTCCACATGTGTTATTTCATAGTTTTGATGCCTTCAGTGTGAATCTACAATTTTCATTGTCATGAAAATACATAAAACTCTTTGAATGAGAAGGTGTGTCCTAACTTTTGGTCTGTACTGTATACAAACACACATACGCACGCACGCCCACATGTTTTCCTTAACTTACCACTGTTTCCATGTCTGTTATATTTGATGGGGCAAAAATGGTCTGCACCATGAACTTGTGCTTACTCTTTTCATTTGGATCATAGTCAAATGGCTGTAGCATTACTGTTTGAAAAAGAAACAAATACAGCATGTTAACTAAAGCCAATCCATTACAAACCCTACTGCATTCAAGTTGAAAACTTCTAACCAGTCTCCAGAACACTGTTCATCATTGGTAGTAAGCTGAGAGTTCAGAATGGTTGTTACAGAGAACTTATTATTGATCAACGTTCAATAAATGAATAAAATAGCTGAACATATAAAACATCGTAAAATATCAAAGAAAAAAAATGCTTCATTCCCCATCTAACAAGCCAAGTTACTTCTAACATAGAAGTCTATGGAGAGGGAAGGGGGAGGCTGCTGGAAAAGACATACTGCAGCTGCTACACTCTGCTAAAAGTAGTAACCAAGATCATAATTGTGAATCAACTATATCAAATCAGTTAGTAGTTGACAGAAGCCTCATCCCTCCCCCTTTACCTCTCCATAGACTTCTGTGTGAGAAGGTGGATATTACACAAAGACCTTAGTGCTAAGAATCTGAGTGAAGGAACGGGGAGGAAAACAGTTTGATACACTATCAAACACTATTCTTTAATAAGATATATTACAATTCATTTATATTTTATAATTAGAGGTAGGTTTTAAAGCAAAGGGGCGCTGAAGTAGAAGGGCTGCACGTAAGCCTCTTAAACCAAGAACACTTTTCTTCAAGGTGACGAGTTCCTCTACAGAATTCACATCTTTCATCTCAAACCAACAATGATATCCACAGGCAGGAATGGCAATAATTTACACTCTTCCTGGAATAACCTTTCAAGAACTGTTTACGTAACCTGGTAGGTTAGAGATACACAGCAACCTCCTACAAATGCAAGGGCCTCAAGATCAAGAAATGTTACAGTCAATATAGAATACTGTATACAGCATGTATAGACAACTGCACACAGAACCAGAGGAAGACGTTTCATAATATATAGAAGACAGAAGTATCAAACCTTCTAGGTACACATTCCATGTATTCTGAATGCTTGACATTTTGTGGCAATGATAGAGTATGGGGTTGAAATGGGGTCATGGCACTTACTACTTCTAGCACATGTTGACAGGATGGCACTATGTGCTGAACTTGCAAAAGTTGTGTGCGACTCCACATACATATGACTAAACCCTGCTCAGTAGCATCAAAAGTGTGCTCTGTTGGACAGAGATTGTACCTACATGGGTCATAAGACTACTTTTCATTCTTCAATTTTTATTTTTTTTTATGTAGATTGTGAGCCCCATATAGGGCTCACAAAGTACATTTTTCTTTATCAGTATGTCTTTGGAGTACAGGAGGAAATTCATGCAAACACATGGAGAACATACAAACTCATTTCAGATGTTTTGTCCTTGGCAGGATTCAAACCCAGGACTCCAGCGCTGCAGGGCTGCAGTGCTAGCCACTGAGCCACCATGTTGCCCCCCACTCTTGTATTGTTAAGTATCAGCGAGGCTGTATCCACTGCACTGTAACCTCAATAACTTTCTCAGGGTTAAAAAGGAGAGGACCACAGCATGATACCTGTACTGCTTTAACCAATGAACTTCAAGATTCAGTGTGCAGCTCAAAATTGCCCTTAAAAATTCCAATATAGCATGATCATTTGAGTTCAGGTCGACTTCCAGCCAACTTGAACCAGTCTGCCTACCCTAACTGGACCTCTTTTAAGCCAGAGACATAAGGTGCAAAAAAACTGCAGAAAAAAAATGCTGCGTTTTACAGGCCCTGCAAAAATGAATGGGATTTTGCCTAATTCCATCCACACGTTGCAGAAAACAAAAAAAACAGTTGAAATGCAGCAATTTCAAAAACACTGAAAATCATGTCAGTTATATCGTATATACCAGAGTCTAAACCGACCTGAATATAAGCCGGAACCCCTAATTTTACCACAATAAACTGGGAAAACTTATTGACTCAAATATAAGCTTAGGGGGGAAATGCAGCAGCTACTGGAAAAATTTCAAAAATTAAAATGGACGGAATTATTGGGTGCAGTAGATGCTGGGGGAGGGGAAGAGTGTTTTGATTGTCTGTCTGCCCCTTCCCTGAACTTGAGGACTGTTTTTTTTTCCCCCACTTGGAATTCAGCCTGGCTGAATATAGGGAATCTGCAGTGCTCCTATTAACCCCTTCCCGGCGGAACAGGAGCACTGCAGATACCCTATATTCAGCCTGGCTGTAGTCAGGCGGAATTCCATATGGGGGGGAACCCAGTCTCAGGGAAGGGGCAGTTAGACAACTTTTTTCCCGCTATGGCGTTTACCGTACAGTAAAAATATTTTTTTATAGATTTGTAGAGCTGGCGTTTTCGGACACAGGGATACCTAACGTGTATGTGTTTCACTGTAGTAGCAGTATTACGGTAGTTTTATATGTGTTCTAGGGAAAAGGAGGTGATCTGAATTTTTAATACTTATTTTTATTTTATTTTTTTACTTTAATTTTTTATATTTTTTTTTGCATTTATTAGACCCCCTAGGGGTCTTGAACCCCAGGGGGTCTGATCACTAATGCAATACAATGCTAATGCATTACAATACATTGCAAAACAGTCATTTCTTTTGCAGGCTGCATAGAGCAGCCTGCAAAAGAAAAGGACTGCCGGCCAGGGAGCCTTTACAGAAGCGCTGAGGGGAATCCCCGGCAGGAGCGCTGAGGGGCGGACCTGAAGGAGAACCTCAGCCAGCAGGACCTGAAGGGAAACTGCAGCCGGCAGCCAACAGGAGCGCTGAGGGGAATCCTCGGCTGCCAGGGATTCCCCTCAGCGCGCGGCCGACCACAGTTCCCCTTCAGGTCCGTCCCTCGGTGATCCTGCCTGCGGCAGGGGATCTCCCTCAGCGCAGCCGTGCCTATCTTCAGGATCGCCCTTGAGAGAGCGGTCGCGCCCGCTCCCTCCTCCCACCAGCAGCATGGGGCCGCCTGTCGCTTCCTCGCAGTGGTTCCCCTCAGCAAAAGTGCCGGTTGGTATGGCGACTGCTCTGGAGCAGAGCGGCGCCATTATAGTTACAGACCCGGCATCCGGACTCGGCATACAGACACCGGGGCGGGTGCCGCGTTCCGGGCTTGCTAGCAGAAGTGCCGTAAGTAATTCTGCAGTTTCAATAGCATCACCACGCTCCTGCTGCGGCTCGGCACCCACCCCGGTGTCTGTATGCTGGGTCCAGATGCTGGGTCTGTAACTATAAATATTGTTGAATTACCGTAGTGGCTCGAATATAAGCCGAGGCGGACTTTTCAGCAAAAAACTGTGCTGAAAAACTCTGCTTATACTCGAGTATATACGGTACCTACTGAATCGCTGGAGTTTTCAGTATAGATATAATAAGGACAGAAAGTCTTTATGCTGCAGCTCACTACGTAGGACCTTAAGGTGTTTTTGCAGTTCCAGGGGCATAAAATGTACCGAAGATTCTGAACAAGGCTGTACAAATCAATATTACAAACAAAGATACACAGAGTGAACAGTCCAGGAGACCGGCAGCAGATCAGATTGCTTGTACTATCGATTTGCGGAAAGCTGCATATAGTAAGAGGTACACAACCAACTGACTGGCTAGGTATTTCCAGCCCACATCAACCATTATAAAAGTATACAATTGTGTATGCATCAGACATTGTTTTATGTGACATTTGACAAAACGGTCTGTGTCCTTTAAGTGCTCCGATATACGTCACTTTTGTACCCAGCTTTTCGCTGACAGGTTTTAGAATGCTCTTAGTTTTTTGCTCTTCCAAGCCGACTCAAAAAGATCACATGCCAAAGGTAGATCAGATTTGGAGCAATTTCTGACAAAAAAAAAAAATATGCACCAAACACTGTTTCAACTCTTGTAGGGAATAAATTCTATAATCCTAAAATGTATACTTGTTTTGTATTAAAATGAGAGATAAGATTTCAAAAGAAAACCTGGCATCAAACCAATCTCAGTATATTGCAGATGACATTATACTAAGCATTATACTTTTAGATAGTCCAATAAGATGCACCATTTCCTTCATTGAAAAAGATGTTTTAATAAATAAGCAAATGTGGCTCCAGTGCAGTGGGGTATGCCAGAGTCACAGGTTTACAAACCTGAATAGAGCCCAAGAAGGCTCTGGCATGTCAGATAATCTGCAGATTCTTGTACAGAACGGACTCAGTTTTATCTGTGTGTTTACATAGAGAGATAACAGACTCAACTTTACCAGCAAACTGAAATTAGCTGAAAGACTGCCTTGCCGGCAAGAGCAGCAGCGACGTCACTTGTCCTATAGGTTCGTGGTTATAACAACACTGTGTAAACAATGGGAGGAATAAGTTCACATAACAAAGCAAAATTTCTAAAGAACTATATTTACTGCTACTAGTATAGATAGTATCCTTGAGATGGGACAACCCCTTTAATGGTGACTTTCCCCTACATTACCATAACTAACCCAGATGTATATAACCTCATTCCCCCCCCCCCCCCAAATCAAAAATAAATTTAACTTTCTATTTCCAAAAATAATGCAGGTGGACCTGTAGATCCTACACACTTAAGGTTGCCAAAGCTGACGTCCCAATGCAAATAAATCTAGCAACTGGGCAGGTCAAACAAGACTTGGTATCGGACAGACATTCCTGGGAAATCCTTTCTGTGAGTGGGTGAGTGTTATCCCACTGCAAAATGCTAGTTGGAAGCCCTGCCATAAGAGGCAACATATGTGCAGACATCCTGTGGCCACATATCGCTGAGCTAACAGTATGTCTTGTAATTTTGTATCACTAATAGGGGTGGACCAACTGTTGTATGCTATGGCTCCCAAGATGATCACATTAGCAGTTGCAGCAGTTTCCATCTCCCCAGAAAAAGAAGGCCTGAAGAGCTTAACATAAGGCCTCCAAACTCAAACCCCATTGTCATAAGATTCCAAACAGAACCTGAATTTGCTGCTAAAAACAATAGTTACAGTATGTAGCAGTCCAGGTTTCTCATTCATGATACCATTGAGGTGGTATGATGGCGACTGTCCATGGCAGGACACATAATTGGGTTTGTGACACCAGATTTCCTTCTGCCAAGAGTATATATGCTTACAAGAGCAGCTCTGACGCTGTTACAAAATAATTTTTTTCAACATCAGCCGTGAATACATTTTGAAATAAATGGATTCTTTAGACACCTTTTTCTCCCCCCCCCCCCCCCCAAACCTAATCCACATTCAAAACAAACAAAAGTCATCTTAGGAAACCCATGGACCCCATGGACTGTAATAGGGCCTGTTTGGTTTCTGCACAAAAAAAAAATGCTGCTTGCGGGGGCAACACGGTGGCTCAGTGGATAGCACTGCAGTCTTGCAGCTCTTGAGTCCTGGGTTCGAATCCTGCCAAGGACAACACCTGCAAGGAGTTTGTATGTTCTCCCAGTGTTTGCATGGATTTCCTCCCATACTCCAAAGACATATGGATAGGGGAAAAAATTTACATTGTGAGCCCTATGTGGGGCTCACAATCTACAGTTAAAATTTAAAAAAAAATGCTGGTTGCAGAGCAGTAGAGGGGAAGGGAATGACCCGAACGCTGTGAACAGGACCCAATTTAGATGATGCAAAGGATTGGTTAGTCAGTAAGGAAAGGAATGACTTCATTATAAGATGATCTGTTTCACATGACATATTAGAGCTCCATGTTATTGTATTTCATGGCATTAGTGAGGCTTCCTTCCTCATGAATTTCATGTGACCAGCTACACAAAGACAGAAAAAAAGGTCTACACTTTAGTATTTGCTAAGGATATGAAAAGCATTAAAGGGATTTTATCATCAGAAAGGACTTCAAGCACTTCTATGATATTGAAAATATATTATAGTACCTGTTTTGAATCTGTTCAGTGCAAGAAATTCTCCTGCAATCTCCATTAAAGTGATTGTCACAAAAATATCCCCTTTCAAAAGTGGAACCACAAGGGTCATTCCATGGGAAGCCACAGAAAAACACTGCCACTGCATTACTTAAAAGAGGTTTTCTGGCCTGTGCGCCATTTTCTTGAGTGTCATCAGATCAGTGGGGTATGACAACCAGACACTGCACTGCTCAGTTTTTCCAGGCATTATTGGACATGATCCTATATAAGGGATGGTTAAGTGTTCATTTTGCAGTTTCGCTTAGCTACAATGCCTACAGAGAGTCTAAGACACACCTTCTGCCTAGTCATTGGCTCTGGTGACTAATTTTTCTCCCCTTCCTTGACAGATAGTCTTGTCCTTACACAAACAAGGCACCCAGGTAAGTGCACAAAAATTAGAAAACCATGGGCAAAATTTATACATATATAATAAGATTGCATTTAATAAAGAGATACTGTATATATATATATATATATATATATATATATATATATATATATATATCTGCTCAGTTCCATTCACATGAATTGAGCTGCATAACAGATGATTAGATGCCCTTCAGTCAGCCCCCCCACCAATCTGACACTGATAACCTATCCTACCGTTACCACTCCCTTTATAAGTAAAAGGCAATCTGCATAGATTATAATATATGTAGTTTATATAATCTGAATGTCATCAATTGTGAAGGCAGCAATTCCAGGAGAACCAATGCTTTAAGTTTGAGATAAATTAAAAAAAATACACAAGACAGACAATTAAAATTGTCTTTTAAAAGCATCTGCATCTATGATAAATACCTGAAACTGTTACTGTGGCTCCAGGATCAATAGTGCCGCTGTTTGGCCTTACACAGTAGCGTCGCGGTGCCGTAGTTTTAACCTTGAAACATACTTTCTTGTCAGATGGATTCCGCAGTTTGAGGTTTGTGGTGACAACATCTGTAAATGGGCCTAAAGGTATAAAAGCACAGTGGTTAAATTCCTATGGAGGACAACAATGTTCAAAAAAATACATTTTCTGGTATGTGCATGCTGGTGGAGGTGGGGATGTTAATATGAGCGTCCAAAAATGAAAACACCCAGCGCTATGTGGTTAGCACTGCAGCCTTGCAGTGCTGGAATCCTGGTGTTCAAATCCGACCAAGGGCAAAAAAACATCTGCAAGGAGTTTGTATGTTCTCCCCGTGTTTGTGTGGATTTCCATCCCATATTCCAAAAAAGAGACTGATAGGGAAAAAAATGTACATTGTGAGCTCTATGTGGGCTCACAATCTACATGAAAAAAAAAATGGATTTAAAGACTCAGGTTCAGAAAGATACAGACCTTTGTCATAAGAATATAAGTAGACAGAAAAGAGAATTACTCTTAATGCCAACAAGTAAAATGGCGGTAGGGTGCATATACCATCCAATGTACTGCACTTGACCTGAAACAATATGATGCCGTCTCTTCTTTATGTGCATTAAAATAGCTATACTGGTAGAATGGAATTCAGATTAAGGGGATTTCAATCCTTTACCAGGAACCATGAATCTCAGATTAACAGATTTATACGTGCAATACATAGCAAAGAGATTTGGAAATAGGATTTCAGTATTATAGTTTTCTTATTAATAGAATAATAACAATAAGTTATTGATATTGGTACAAAATATTTAACAGAACAGTAACGCTTTCTACCTTGAAAAATAACCTGCGAAATAAAGGTCAAGGATTGGCCGCTTACAATATTCTATGCTGAATGGTCTTGGCCACGAATTCTCTAACAATAAGCATGTCCATCATTTCTAAACCTATAACGGATATATTTCATCAATGTATCATCTCGTTCACTCACAGTGGCACAGAGAAGCATCTTTGAATTAGCTGGCATTTGTAAAATACTCACATTTAGTGCATACTACTGACCCAAAAAGTCGTCATCAGAATGATGTATGCTGACCAGGGCAGATTTACGGACATTGTCTAATGGTTAGACCATATAAACCTAGACTACACAGACGTAGTAAAGAGGACTTGTCAACAGATCTGAAGAGCCCAATGACATACTTCATCTGATAGATACCTTCAACCTGAGCGTTTTAGTATGGCTGAACAGATTTGGATAAACAGAGATATAAGTTCTTCTAGTAACACTGGTTTCTCTGCTTGCTGTACCCACTTGGCTAGGATACCAATCACACAATCAAGAAGCTTTGAAAGATATATAAGGGTGGGGGTGGGGGTGGCACAAGGTTTTCTGACACAGCATGTAAAAAAAAAAAAAAAAAAAAAAAAAAAACAAAACAAAACAAAGACACATACAAATACAACAAGAGTACAAAGGCTCAGTTATATTTTCAGTAACTAGTTCCGGCAATGGTTTCAAAGGAAACCTTTTTCCCATAGCCTCTAAATATAACCGAGCTTCCTGGTAACCAATTACAAAAGTGTGGTGGCACCGTAGCATTATGCACATTAGAGAAATCTTCCCAAATCACATTTTTTAATACTTACAGCATAATATGATAGAATTAAGACAGTGACAAATGTTGTTGCATATTTACTTGCATAGGAATTCAAGGGGTGACATTTTTCCTAAATTAGATGATCGTTGCTGTTTCTGTCAGACAATGGCTATCAGACATTTTATGGCTACATTCACACCTGCCAAAGAGTGACAGCACTTAACAGATGATGTAGGTCACTTGGTTTATAAAACCAGCGGACAGGTCTTCTATCGTGTCCTGTTTTGTAGACCTTTCCTGGTTCTTTGATGTGGGCCAAGACAATCCCTATAAAGGGAATCTGTCAATAGCTGCCAAACCCCTGGGGAATCTTTGATTACATGAAGTTCTGGTCAGAAAATATAGTCCGTGTGGGTTGCATTTCTTATACCAAACACAGCTGTTTGAATGAATGTAGTGCATCATGGTGGGTTATGGTGGCACCGAGAAAACAGTCATATCAATAGAGTACTGAACTTAAAGCTTTCAGTACTCAACTGGAAGACGAACAGCATCATAACTCACTATGATGTACTCCATACAGAAAGTCACGTGAATCTGGGAAATATGGTCCACACATGGATGGCGTTTCCTGGATGAGACCAAGTCGTGCAAATACAGTTTCTGGGTCATCAATATCAGAGCAGAGCGTAAACAACACCCGGTACACAGCGGCTCCTACAAACATTTATATGCCGTGCTGCTCGCTCACTACAAACTATATAAATCCTCCAAACCTCTGCCCATCACCATGAAAAATTATAAGTGTGCCAAGAAGAAAACACTTGTAGCAAGGAACTTTGTAGCACTGCAAAAACTCACTACAAATCAAATATGATCTCATTTCTAAAATTTGACTTACGCTAGGTTCACTTTTCAAGTGAATTCGGGGACGGAATCCCCCCAACGGAGACCAGGTGCAGGTGTGAACCTAACCTTAGGCCAGACATGGCAAAAAAGCTGGATTTTTTTGTTGCAGAATGTGTTGCAGCTTATTGAGCCAAAACAAATAGCGGCTTTAAAAGAAACTGGAAATATAAAGGAAGCAGCATGTATACTTCTACCGGCTGCTAAGGCAGGGTTCACACTATCGTTGGATTCCGTTATGAAGGTGTCCGTAAAAAGAAAAAAAAAAGGACACCTATCATAACTGATACTAACTGAGGTTAACGGATAAATTAACAAAAAAAACAGACACATTAGTATCAGTTGGTGTTAGTTAGCATGAGTTACGCTAGGTTCACACCTGCGTGCTACTCTCCATTCTGTGGTTTCCGTCTTCTGCATGCCAGAAGACGGTAAGCACAGACCGGGTCCGGCCGTGTGCGCCGGTGAGCGTTTTATGCTCTCCGCCGCGAAACCGGATTTTTAATCCGGACACAAAGTACTGCATGTCTGACTCTGTGTCCGGATTAAAAAAAACCCGGTTTCGCGGCGGAGAGCGCAAAACGCTCACCGCCGGACATCTTTCTCACCCATTCAAATGAATGGGTGAGAGACTCCTGCAGGTTTCCGTCTCCTGCTCTGTTTTATGCAGGAAACGGAAACCTGGAGAACGGACACCTGGGCGCAGATGTGAACGAGCCCTTAGTGTCAGGTTTTTTTTTTTATACTGTCTGGTTTTTTTTTGGGGGGGGGGGGTTTGCCATTTATGCTTTCTGAGCATGCGCAGAAAATAAATGGACACAAAATAACGGACAGTAACGGATGGCTATCAGTTACCTGTCCGTTGCCCATTGATCTCAATGTTAAAAAAAAAATAATAATGGACACTTGCTGTCCGTTTTTTCAAACGGATAGAAAAGTCTTGCATGTAGGATTTTTTTGTCCGCTTGAAAAAACAGACATGGTTGTAAATGGACAAAAGATAAAATCCCATTGAAATGAATAGAAATTGCAAACGGACCAGCTAGTGTCCAGTGCTAAAATCTTGTATAGACAAAAGCCACGTACATTGCCGAGTGGACACCAACGGTAGTGTGAACGCCCCCTTAGTCTATATTTGGCTTTGAAACACAAAAAGCCACTTTTACCTAATAACAGATAAAGCAATGGTTCACTGCATGATGAGGACAGGACCAAACAGTATTGATGGAGATCACACAGATGCATAATACCAATAAAGCAACCACACACCTACACTATATATACACAATATACACCATAATGGAATATATATCATCGGAAATATTCCCAGGGGTTAACCAATGGGATACAGAATATGGACCGCTCAGGCTAAATTCACACCTGCACCTAACCTCTGTTCAGGGATTCCATTCCCCACTCCGCTTTAAAATGCGGAGAGAAAAGTCCTGCAAGCAGCGCTTTTCACTCTGCATGTTTCGTGTGGACACTGAGCAGAAACCACACGGACCCCATAATAGTCTATGGGGTCCATGTGGTTTCTTAGCTAACCGCTTTTTAATGCATATAGGTTTCCATTCAGGGGGTTCCCCGAACAGAATACCGAACACATGTGAACCAGGCCTTACTGTGCAGGATTAATCCGATTACTATCAAAACCTGCCCCTCATCAGAAATAATCTGCACCTTCCTGCTCATAGCTGGCGTAGATTTCTGTTGACAGTTTTGCCACAAAGGTAGCATAAATGTTAGTGAATTTGGTAAAGCTTTTGATCATGTATCTCAAAAAGTTGCAAGATTGCATAAAAATCCCACCAAATGGAAGGAATTTATCTTCCATTGAACAAACAGAGTGAATAGTAAGTTTCAAACAGAGGTAACTCCTTTGCATCCCTAAATCTTTCAGCTTTTAAGTCTGAACTTTGCCTAAAGAAACGGAGACTATTACAGTACTTCCCAGATGACGCTGGAAACCTGGAAGGATGGGGACCATAGACAGGCTGTAACATAAACCTAACTACTGAGCTGTAGTACTGCAATAGATCCACATCACTTATAAGGAGTGCAACCCCACACAAATAGGGAGGGAAATGTCTCAGCCAATTTTGGCAGCAAACGGGGATAGCAGGGAAGCATTTTACAGTGAACTAATTTTAGCCTCGAGGCAACCTTCTCAATTTGCAGCAATGCTATGTGCAGAGCTAAGATGCGCTGAAGCTATTGCAGTGCTCTACAAGACCAGAGCAAGCTTGCCAAAGTCAGTAACTAATAATAAACCGTAATTAAAGCAATTAAAGTGTTCTTGGCTAATTAGAAGAACTAATAGACCAGACATCAACACAAATGTAATTTAAGATGCATCCTATGATACCATGTCACCATCTGACAAACACTGTACCAATGATATTCAGGCACTGCCTAATGTCAATCTCACACGCACCATGTAGAAGGAATTACTAATATAAAGAATATGTTCCAACAGACTTGGGTGTTTAATGGTTTTGCTAGTCACCCTGTGTCCCACACATGCAAACCTTGCAGACAGCTGATTTTGCTGGAGAAAGCTGTGGCCAGACAGACATCTTTCCCTACAGCGGAAATGTAATACTGCATGGTATGCCAGACTGTCATAGACAGTTAGCCCGAGTCTGCCAGAATGGGAAACATGACTACACAGTGACACTGGAATCAGGTTCATAGAAGACTGTACCGAACTGGGCAACACCCTCTGGGATGTTCATATGCCCTAACATGACATACAAAACGGACTGTCCCTTTAGGGCCTGGAGAGAAAGCAGAGAGGAGTGAAGAGTATAGTGGTGGGATGTAAATAAATCTACAAAAAAAAAACAACTGCAACACCAAACACGTTATATACACACACACACACACACACAAGTCAATTACTGACGAGTGTTCAGCTGCAGTTGTCAACCCCTGCAATGCAAAGACTAACAGCCATGCCGACTGTCCAAAAAACTGCAGCTAAAAGAGAGCCAAGAACCCAGGCGCTCTCAGCTATTCTGCTGTAGGATGTCCGCACCAGATCCAACCTGTGTATCTTATCATAATAATTCTGATATGCTACATGTCACATTGTCAATACTGATTATTCATTTTCCTATAACATGCAGGGGTATTTTTTGGAGGTTCTTTAAAAATGATATATCTGCAAATGGCTAGATTGCATTAGGGCCCCTTCACACGGCGTAAGCGCGCCGCTCATTTAGACCCGTACACGCGAGCGCTTCAAAACACATCCCATTCACTTCAATGGGAGCGTGTGTAAAGCTGGCTTTACGCGCGCTCCCATTGAAGTGAATGGGATATGTTTTGAAGCGCTCGCGTGTACGGGTCTAAACGAGTGGCGCGCTTACACCGTGTGAAGGGGCCCTAATTATAAGGGTTCTATGCTCTGTATATTATAGATTTGCAAATATCTTTAGTAACAAAGCCTAACTTTAGCTCTCCGCTTTCTATCCATGTCCATCAGTTCCATGCTGGTTAGACATTAACTAGACATATCATTTATTGACAAAAATTGAATAGAAATCTCTCAGGGCTATAAAGAAATGCTCATCTCCTCCATCTGGAGAATATGGCCCCCCCAAAGAAACCTCATGGCTGCGGGAAGCTTTTGCCGGCATATACACCAAATGTGAGGTCAACCAATACATTACATGAAAAGGTATAGTCATGGCAATGGTCTATGTGGTCTATATCTTGGCATGTGTAAATGTGAAGGTGTGCAGGTGAAACTATGGATAAACTGGCTCCACAGGTGCAGCTACATTTCATAGCTGAAAACATTCGGAGAATGCTCAGCCTCTCTCCACCAGGCTTTTGCTGTTAGTAGAAAACCTCTATCCCTATACCACATCACTGCAAGTCCTAAATCTGAGCAGGCATCATTACACCAAACACAGTCTGCATCATGTCTGACTGGTTGTTTGATCTTGTTTCCAAGAGCTCCATCATACTGTCCAACCTAGAGGGAAATTCTCATCTCTGCCTTTCATGGCCGAGGCTGGAAAACGCATCGCTGCAGCCTTCTAAAGTGGCCGACAGTACAGAAACAGAATGCAAACTTTATCATGGAGTTTCCCTGAATTCCACAAAAGTGAATGTGACTAACGGAAACATTGTGCAAATTAACATATGGCGTTTACTTCTATGAGAGTATCAGAAACCACATTAGGCACCCTACTTCACTGTCTCCATACATATGGCCACCTATGGATGTCACAGACACTGTATTTCAATCTTGGTCATGAAGGGCTGAGATAGGAATACCCATATAAAGTGCAAGTGTTTATTTTACTATTGTGTATGGGAAGGAATTTTGTGAATATTTATATAATATAGACTAAAGCTCCCCCTCTAAAGGAGCTATCACCAGGGAAAATCTGTACACATTTGTATTGCCTGTATAGAGGATACAAGTATCTGATGTGGGGTCTCTGGTTTTATACTACCTAGATATGTATTCTGGGGCCACATGAAAGCCAGCACTACTAAGGTTTCTTTACTAAAAAAAAGTAAAATCGGATAGTAAAGTATATTATGATAACAGTTAAACTCCCCAGTCCACAATAATCCTTACACCTTAAGGCCACCTCATGTCAGGTCCGTTGTGGATTAACCTCAGATATTCTGCAGAGAACCTGCCTGGGGCAAAAACAGCCAAAAGAAAGGTTCTACTCCTGTGATTGGTAAGCTTTCCCCCTCAAAACCGAAAACCCACAGCAAAAAAAAAAAAAAAAAAAGTATATACCGTATTTTTCGGACTATAAGACGCACTTTTTTTCCCCAAAATTTTTGGGGAAAAGAAGGGTGCGTCTTATAGTCTGAAGGTGGCGCCTGGCATCCGCTGTAATAGAGAGGCGGAAGCCGGTAAGTGATAGACGCCATTACAGGTGCCGGGGCCTGCGACATCGCTGCGCTCCTCTGCCCCGCATGAAGCCAGCAGCGGCAGGGGCTCCTCCGTCCCCCCTACCGATGGCTTCATGCAGGGGAGAGGATCGTAGCGATGTCTCAGGCCCCGGCGTCTATCCCCCCCGGCATCCGCCTCTCTAGTACAGCGGATGCCGGGTCAGTATCAGCGGCCCCTTCTCCCCCGGGGCCGGTCCCCACCGGCCCCGTACCTGTAAAGTTGCAGGCCGGCTCCTGCGTGGCGATATCGCAGGAGCCGACCTGTTCGGGTGACAGCCGGGAGCCTAATGAAGCTCCCGGGCCTGTCACTGCTATATATTAGTATTGCGGCTGGGTCTATGACCAGCCGTAATACTAATACACAGAATGTCCCATAGACGGCAATACAGTTGTATTGCCGTCTATGGGACTTGCGATCAAGTGACCGCAGGTTCAAGCCCCCGGGGGGGAATAAAATAGTAAAAAAAAAAAAAAAAAAACTTTAAAAATATGAAATAAATAAAAGTTCTAAATCACCTCCTCTTTTTTTTTCAATACAAGGTGATCTAAGCAATAGATATCCCCCCAAAATGGTATAACTAAAAAGTACAGCTGGCCCCGCAAAAAAAAAACGCTCTATGCATCCCCGTACAGCTGCAGGGTCACCTGTCAATGTGGCCTTGCAGCTGTTGCAAAACTACAACTCCCATATATTAAATATTTTACCAGTTTTTGCTTCAAAATTTTTTTTCCCTATTTTCCTCCTCTAAAACCTAGGTGAGTCTTATAGTCCGAAAAATACGGTATCAGCCCACTGAGTTTTAACCAAAGCTTAGAATTCTATAAAGTAGAAACAACCAGGACACAAACAGCAGGGGGCAGTAGAAGTAGCAGCACAGAAGCCACAGGGCAATGGTAAAGCATTACACAGCTGGATATTTTACAGCATTCTAAGCTTTAGGTAAAATTTCAGGGATCTGCAAATCATAAGTCAGTAGAATACTGGCGTATTTCACCATGTGATCATGTGGAGCTTTCACCGTGCGATCATGTGGCATGTCTTGTGCCCACCTCCTTTCACATGAGACAAGGCAGTAAAGCAAGCCCACCATATAACACAGAATGAACGCAGCCACATCCCCAGCAGTTCACCGCTCTAGTAATCGAGTATTAAGGCAGTTTTCGTGTTATGTGGTCCAGGGTGCAATTCTTACGGCAGCAAAATCCAAATAGAGTTGTTATGTTCTCCACTTACGTTGGATTAACCTTGTGCAGCTTGTCATAAGGAAATTAAATTGTGAAGACTGAGACTCTGTACAGTGCTGTAGAATATGCGGGTGCCATATGAAAAAATGGAATGGATTTCATTTCCGTGTTAATTGATGATAGTGAAGTTTGGACAGAATAACAAGCACTAATATACATTTACCTCTCAATGTCAGCCAATATGCCTTTATTTAGAGATTATTAGGTGGCCTTATTCAGCAGCACAGTTTTACAGCACTGTACAATAATGTTACCTACACCTGACCATGTACATACAGCCAGTTCGTGGATAAAGGGGTTGTCCTGGAAAAAAATAAAAATTAACCCCTAAACTAAACCCCCTGCACCCGCCTAACTTCTAATTTACTTATATTAAAAATCTATAGTTACCCATATCCCTGGGGTGGTCATGTGACTACCCTATGCTCACTTTCTGATAATCTGGTGACATTCCACTACCACCTTTTTCAAACAGAACATCACCATTACTCCCCACACACACCAACTCCATCTTACATACATATCTTCTTCTCTGGGAACGGCTCTACCTCTCTTCTTGCGCAGTGTGAAGGTGCCTGCGACACATGCGCAGTAGAGATGGCTCTCCATGGTACTTACGGACTGTGATTGCCCTTGCAGAGAGGAAGAAAGGAGTCTCCAGCCTGCTGACAGTGAAAGAAAAGGAGGAGCTGTCTCCCAGAGAAGAAGACATAAGTATTATGTGGTGAGGGGGGGCAGGCTGAGTTTGTTTGGAAAGGGCTAGTAGTGGGTAGGATAACTAGGGAAACAGGGAGGAAGTGCAATGGAGTGAGAGAGGAGGGGGAGGGCAGTGAGAGGGAGGTATTATGGAAGCTACACAGCAAGAAGATACACCAAGTAAACAAATGCAGAAGATACCAGAAGTTCCCAGAATCACTCAAAACACTGCTAAAGGTATATGGGCGTACTTGTAACCCATTACTATAACTAAGACCACTGTAAATAAAAATTATATATATATATATATATATATATATATATATATATATTTATTTTTTGGTCAGAAGACCCTTTTAAGTGGCACCTGTGTGCCACCCATCCCTCCAAGGTCCCATTCACTTCTCTCAGTGAGCCCAGGCTACAAAATGGACAGATATGTGACCTGCCCTGAGTTTTGTCCTGGGTCACATCTGCATACCTGGGTGTGTATACACAACCATAAAGATGAATGAGTCAGTGTGCTAGGAGTGAAAAAAACCACACAGGACAAAGCACATGGTGGTGTGCATGTAGCCTTGCATGTTGTGTGTTCAATGAAGACATTGCAGTACATTTATGATGTACCTGCACCGCTTTTGTACCGTAAATAAACTTGCAAATTGACAACTTGTGACTTTTTAAGTGCCACTTGATACAATATTTGTTGCAAGGAGTTTTAACACCACTCTGGCCACTTTCCTGGTGACATGGTACCAACAGATTTATTATTATTTATTCCAGAAAACTGACAAATAAGGAACAAAATTTACGTCGGCTTGTGTAGATTTCAGTTTTGGCACAGGCCCTGATGGAGAAATGGGATTTATAATGAGGCCTGCATCTGGTCATACACCTGGCACATCCTCCACCAGAGTAGAAGACCAGCATAGGGAGCACCAGTCTTGATAAAACTCCCCCATAAAATTCATTGGGGCTAATCACACATCCATATTTATTTTTATTTTGATGGTCCACAGTAAATGGCCATCAAAAAGCGGATCATTTTACCCATTTTAATATAGCCGTGCTTACTGTTTTGGTAAACTTGAGGTGAAGTTAGGTGGAAAAAAGTTACTGACTCAAAATAAAACCATTATTTTTAATTGCATTATCCAGTTGAACACTGTAATTAATTAGATCCATAGCAGTGTTATATATTTATTTTCATAGGAAGCCAGTCACAAGCTTTTTAATGAATTAGAGGACCTTTATTGCTTCTGACAGACCTTGACTATCAGCCATTTATTAAGAAATCAGAGGCCTGTCCGATAGGCTCCACAGCCTAGAATCTGCCCTAAGGTGCAGAGGTTCTTCCAATCTCCATCATCTAACACTCTTTTTGCCTTGGTCAAAAATAACTAACATAGTCGAATGGGTTCCCCCTTATTGATCAGATAATCTGATATCCCAGTAATATGATTCAGACAGGGGGACCGCAAGTGCAGTCGATCCTCAAGACGGAGAAGGGCCTTGTCATTCAGACATTAAATATAAAACCCAGCCAACGCAGTTATTTGACAAATTTATAAAGTCTGTTATATAGTATATAAATTAAACAAAAAAGTGCAATATGAAGCCCTATGAGTAGGGAACAGGAAAAGCAGCAAAGAGATGCAGAGGCGATCCAAAGACATCAGAGATATCCTCATTACCGGGGAGTCACAGAGCGGTACTCAGCAATATATCACTGAATGTCAGTCAATACTAGATGCCAAATACAGAACTGGCACACCTCCTCTCACCTTTACCATATCATCTGCTGGAGTAGTAAAGGGGGGGGGGGCACCAAATTGTCAGCATAACAGATCGCAGTGATGGACAAATAATTGGAATCAATATCAGAGAGGCCCAGGACACCTACAGCACCACAAAGCAATAACAGCTCCACACACAACAAGCGCTACCTAAAGAGTTAGGAGCTGGAGGTAGATGCCTTGGGGTTTGTCACCAGCGGGCAGGCACTAGTGCAGGGCACCAAATGGGGCATAGAACAGGTTCCATCACCAGTTGCAGATTCTGTCACATGCCAATGTATACAAAGCTCTGCATACAATCCAGAGAGCTGTCACCGCTTGTGATGTGGGCACCAGTAACCTGACCAATCCCCCTGTCTGCACCTCTGCAGGGCACCAGCTCTGCCTGCATACAAGCCCTGCTGTGCCCCAGACAGCTGCCACTGCAGTCCCGGCTCCGCACAGCAGCCTATGAAATAATCATGGCTCGGCTCGCCTTACCTTTGAATTTGAGCTCGTGCGGCGGGTCGAGGACCAGGACCTGTTCGTGCTTCGACATGTTGGCTCCTCCGGCTGCACACATGCACCTTAATGCTGGGACACGGGAGAGGAGATGCGGGAAGAGGCCTCCGGCTTGGGCTAATAGAGCGGCGCCCGGCTGAAAACGCCACCAGGCCGGGTGGGTAAGTGAGACACCGAGGGAGGGGGGCCGGCGGGCTGTAAAGACAGCAGGGTCGGTGCTCGCTGCTCCACCCCCTGCGCTCCAGGTCACCGCTGACTCAACACAGTTGCGGCAACCGCACAATGGTTGCACAGTGCACGTCAGCGCCGGTAGTGACAGGGAACATGTGACGTCATCACGTAGATCGGAGTCTCACTGCCCACCTGTAGCCACGCCCTCACTCGGTTTAGTCACGCCCAAATGGACACGTCACACTTATTGCCATTTTTTTATTTCAATAAAGCTTTATTTAATAGAATGTCCCGCACAATAGGTGAGGCGTATGTGATAGGAATGCTGGCAGTGGCCTTATCGGCCTGAGGTGGTTAGGCCGGCTTCTTCCAGACCCTGTACTATGGATATTCATTCGAAATCTTTGTAATTGCCATTTAATAATATATAGTCTTTCAAAGCTAATATTGTGAGCAGAACGTGATGCTTCTGGGCCCTAGTGCAAACTCTATTGGCGAGCCTGCTTACTATGTACCATTTAGAATAGTGGACTATTGGGGCCCCCTCAGGCTCAGAGGCAGTGGAGTAACTTTTGACATGACTCCCCCCCCCCAAGACCCGATCAACACGCCCCTCCTCACATTCCTGCATGCACTATTATGCCCCATAGTGTCCCACACACACAGTATTATGCGCCATAGTGGCCCCTGCACACAGTATTATTCCCCGTAGTGGCCCCTGCACACAGTATTATGCCACATAGCAGTGCTTCCACACAGTATTATGACCCATACTGGCCCCTACACACAGTATTATGCGTCATAGTGGTCCCTACACACAGTATTGTGGCCCCTGCACACAGTATGATGCCACATAGTAGCCCTTGCACACAGTATTATGCCCCATAGTGGCCCCTACACACAGTATTATGGCCCATAGTGGCCATTGCACACAGTATTATTCCCCATAGTGGTCCCTGCACACAGTATTATGACCCATAGTGGCCCCTACACACAGTATTATGTGCCATAGTGGTCCCTACACACAGTATTGTGGCCCCTACACACAGTATGATGCCACATAGTGGCCCCTGCACACAGTATTATGGCCCATAGTGGCCATTGCACACAGTATTATTCCCCATAGTGGCCCCTGCACACAGTATTATGCCCCATTGTGGACCCCATGAATAATTACTTTTCAGACCCCAGATTATGATAATCGGAGACCCAGGGGGGAAGAGAAACATAAAAAACACAGGTTTTTGTTTGTTTTTTTTTTTAAACTCATTTTATTGAAGGAGATGTAACATAAGAAATGATGCAATCAGGAAAATACAGGCAAATAAGTTCACAAAATAAAATACAAAGAAAATTTCAAACAAACAAAGATCTGCCACAACGCTGTCCCACCGCAGTCTACCTCCAGTACATACACAGGGAAATACAACAATGAACAAAGCAACTCGACACCAGCAATCACATGGCATATAGACCCCCAAACCACGGATCAACCGAGAGATGCTCCTACTCAAGGTGTAAAGGCGCCCAGCGCTGAGTGCATGGAGGGGGCAGAGTACTGGGTAGCAGGAGAAGCACACCATGCTCCCCAGACCTTAGTAAATTTCTGGGGGCAGCCCCTGCCCTTATATATAATTTGATTAAACGGGAGGATTAAATTGACCAGTTTCCGCCACTGAGATACCGACGGAGACTGCGGGGCCATCCACCGGAGGGCAATGGCCTTCCTGGCATAAAACAGACCCTCCCAAAGGAAAATCCGGACGTGATGTTGCCACAACTCCTCCTCAAGCACGCCAAACAAACAGACCTCGGGAGAGAGGGGAACAGGGTGGCCCAAAACATCAGCCAGAAGGTCCACTGCCCCTCTCCAGAAGGTCTGCACAGTTGGACAACTCCACACCATGTGCCAGAAGTCTGCATGGGGACACGGACACCTGAGGCAGTTCGGGCCAGGTAGACGACCCATCTTAAAAAGAAGGGCCGGGGTCAGGTAGCATTGATGTAAAATAAATATTTGAATCAGTTTATTATTAGCTGAGGGTGAAACGTACAAAGAAGACTCCAGAACATCCTGAAACGTCTCATCCGTCAGCTCCGGAATATTGGTGCGCCAACATGCCATGGCTGGGGCCTCAGTCAAGGACACCTTTGCGTAAATTAAATGCTCATAAAGAGCAGAAATCAGGCCCCTCGGGTCCTGGGAACGGAGCACACCAATAAGCAGGTATTCAGAGATAGCACATGGCTGAGCGGGGAATATGGAGGAGAGGGCATGCCGTATTTGGAGAAAGTGAAAGAATTGATGGAGGGGAATCTCACGTGAGGAGACTAAGGAATCAAATGTGACAAAGACACCTTGTTCGTATAAATCTGATAGGGATGATACACCATAACGTGACCAGGACTGGGCATCAGGCAATCCATGGAGGTCAGGTAAACTAGGATTGTCCCATAGTGGGGTCTCCGCAGGAATGTCAGAGAAGAAAGACACTTTCCAGACCTGCGCCGCCAGAGAATGAAGGGGCAAAAGTCTGCCCGAAACAGTCGGGGATGTTCCAACACCGGCCACAAGATACACAATTCCAGATGGTGAGCCAGATGTGCCTCAGGGCCTGGAAATTGTCCGAGGAGAGCCAGGGTTTGAGAAAACGAAGCTGGCCAGCTAAATAATAGAGGAACAGGTCGGGGAGAGATGCACCACCGAGCTGTTTCGGCTTCCGGAGGGTAGACAAGCTTAATTTGGATCTGGAATGGCCCCACACAAAGGAGGTCGTCAAAGAGTCCATCTGTTGGAAGAACCAGAGAGGCACGGGCACAGCTGAGTGACTCAAAACATATAAACACTTGGGCAAGACTATCATTTTAATCAGGTTACTACGACCCGCAACAGACAGGGGCAACGCAACCCAGGTCCGTAATGTAATCCTAAAATGTGAAATGAGTGGGAACACATTCAGGTCTAGGAACCTCTTATGGTCCTTAGGGAGTGCTATACCAAGGTATTTACAGGCCTGAACAACCGGGAGCCCACACATCATGTCACCCCCCACTGATGCTGAGGCTTGGCCAATATGCATATAAGAGGATGTAGACCAGTTAGTTCGGAGGCCTGAGTAATTGCCGAACTCATCTATAAGTTCCATGGCCAGAGGCAATGATACAGAAGGATTAGTCAGAAAGAGGAGGAAATTGTCGGCATAAAGTGCGACTCTCTCCTCCCGGGAGCCAATGAGAATACCCAGGTAGACAGGGTCTCGCCTAAGAAGTATGGCCAGGGGTTCTACAGCTAGGGCAAACATCAGCAGTGAGAGTGGACAGCCCTGCCGCGTGCCTCTACCTAGTGAAAAATACGGCATAAAACCAGTCTGGTCCGGATGGACCAGATCAAGGACCACCAAGTTAAGCCTATTAGCCAACATTTTGGCCAAGAGTTTGTAATCCAGCGGGTCCTTATCTGGTTTAAGTAACAGGACAATAGTAGCATCATAAAAGGACGCCAGGAGACTGCGGCCCTCAAAAGCAGAATTGTAACACTAGCAGTACAGGGAGAAGCAAATCCATATACTGGGCGTAATCCTCCACAGGAATGCCATCCGGGCCCAGAGATTTCCCTGTTGCCATACCCAACAGCGCCTCCTTTAACTCCAAAGTAAAAGGAGAGTCCAAAAAAGCACAATGCATGAAGAAGAAATATATCCAGCATAACGGTTGGTCCGAATAAAACTTAACCTTTAATACATAGGAACATTTGGTCCAAAAAAAAACCCAACACAGACATCGAACAAAAAAACAAATTCAACGTTGTTTGAAAAGATTCATGTGAACATACCGGACTGACAGTGATGTCGTGACATGCTGACCCGCTGACGTGTTTCAGAGCCAGAGCTCCTTACTCATCGCTATTTTGAAACCTGAAATGATGTGTGTGTGTGTGTGTGTGTGTGTGTGTGTTCCAGCCTGTAAACAGTAATTGGCCCTAGCTAGTAAAGTACCCCTGAGGTAGCAATGCCACTGTTAGTCAGGCAGCATGCTGCCTTGTATGTTTGTGGTAAAACTCAGTAGGGTCAGCTAGCAATACTTCTCAGACAGGGTGACTGGGAGTGGGCTTGGCAGTAGTTGGTTGGGTGGAACAACTGCACACAGGGTTTACTTGTCTCTGGCTAGTCCTGGAGTTCAGGCTAGCCAGTTTGTTTATTTGTGCGGCTGCTCTGACTGCACAGGGCTCTGTGAATTGCAACAGAGCACACCTGGTGATTTAATTTAGCTGGCAGTGACAGGAACTGTTAGACTGTGTTCACACCAGGTTGGTTAGTAGTCAGTGGCCCAGAGGGCTCCGTAGGGTTTGTTTTGTTTTATTTTTTTAATAAACCCTGCTGATCATAACAGTAGGCTTTAGAAAGTCTATTCCACACCTACCTTTAGTATGTAGATTGCCTCAGTGGTGTCTGAATAAGTCCGTTTTTATTAATATGCTAATGAGCTTCCAGCCATCTCAGGAAGTTCCCAGCAGCCTCCTCTCTTCTATTATCTTCTATGTGTGTGAAGCAAACAGGAAGCTGAGTCAGCAGCAGCAGTCTCCCATAGAAAACAATAGCAGAGGTGTGCACGATCTATCGTGCACCAGTCTAATTAGCATATGAATAAAAACGGACTTATTCAGAAACCACTGAGGCAATCTACATACTAAAGGTAGGTGTGAAATAGACTTTCTAAAAGCTATGCAAGGATGTGATTAGTTACAAATGACTTTTTTGATAGAGCCCCTTTAAACATATTTTTAAAGAATTTTCGTGATGCTATTTATAATTTTCCTTATTAATATCTATAATTAAAAAATGATAAAAATCTTACAATTCCATTTTTAGCAGTAAGCCTACAGCATTCTGTATCTTCTTGTTTCCTATAGAAGGACCACAGACACAATAGTCTGGAGAAGACTCTATTGGCTTCTAAGAGAGAGTTTTCTAGGCGTGCTTTGTGACCTGGGCAGAGGTTATTGTATATAGAGGGGAGTAGATCAGGTGTGAAATTCTCTATTGTGCCTGGTGAATTCTGTGTCTTATCTTCATATACGTGTTATCAGTGTACTGATGAGTGAGGTGGTCAGGGCCGCCGATAGGCCAGTACTACTGGTACTGGCGTCAGGGGCCCGGCCAAATTGAAAAATGGGGGGGGGCCCGGTTTTGGCCCGCCACCATGTGCCGGCCCCCTGGCGCCCGTAGCAGTCATTGTGTATGTCCTATTTCAACTCAGATCTGCATCCAGAGGACGCAGATCTGAGTTGAAGACATACGCGGCTGAAGCAAGGAGCTGACACAGGTCAGCTTCTCGCTTCGCCGCTGCGCGCCTCTCTCCCTGACACATATGCGGCTGAAGCGAGGAGCTGACATGTGTCAGCTCCTCGCTTCGCCGCCGCCACCGCTGCTACTGGCTTGTAGACGTGATGTGATCACATCGCGTCTAAAAGCCAGTAGCCGGCGGCGAAGCGAGGAGCTGACACAGGTCAGCTCCTCACTTCAGCCGTCGCGTCTACAAGCCAGTAGGCGGCAAAGCGAGGAGCTGACACAGGTCAGCTCCTTGCTTCGCCGCTGCGCGCCTCTCTCGCTGTCACATATGCGGCTGAAGCGAGGAGCTGACCTGTGTCAGCTCCTCGCTTCGCCGCCTCCGCTACTGGCTTGTAGACGCGATGTGATGATGTCACATCGCGTCTATAACTGTGCGCCAGTGAGAGAGAGGCGCGCAGAGAGCTGCGAGGGAACGAAGGAGAAGGTAAGTCAGTCAGTGTAATGTGGAACGTGAAACTGGGGGCAGAGAGAGGACGGCATGACACTGGGGGCAGAGATGGAGGGACATGAATATGGGGGCAGAGATGGAGGGGATATGAATATGATGAATATGGGGGCAGAGATGGAGAGGACGGCATGACAATGGGGCAGAGATGGAGGGACATGAATATGGGGGCAGAGATGGAGGGGACATGAATATGGGGGCAGAGATGGAGGGGACATGAATATGGGGGCAGAGATGGAGGGCATGAATCTGGGGGTAGAGATGGAGGGGACATGAAACTGGGGGCAGAGATGGAGGGGACATGAATCTGGGGGCAGAGATGGAGGGGACATGAATCTGGGGGCAGAGATGGAGGGGGGGAACATGAAACTGGGGGCAGAAATGGATGGGTGGACATGAATCTGGGGGCAGAGATGGGGTGGGAGACATGAAACTGGGGGCAGATGAAGGGTGTATATGAAGCTGGGGGAGAGATAGAGGGGGGACATATAATGTACGGGTGACTGTAGGAGGATTATACTGTGTGCGGGCACATGAAAAATTAATGAGAATGGGTGGAGTCAACATAACGGTGGGTGGGGCTAAATTTGCCACGGCGCGCAAAGCGCGCCGCACATTTTGTCCCTCTTTTGCTTCTTCAAAAGTTGGGAGGTATGGGTACAGAGGGCAGTGGAAAGATGTTAGAAGGTGGACGGGGGGGGGGGAAAGGGGGATTGTTGGGGCATCGGGTGTGCGGCACTGAGGAGAGGGAACTGGGGCCTGATTAAGCCTTGTAAAGCTGCTAAATAAAGGTAAATGTAATAAAGAATTGGTAGGTCGCAAAATAAAGTAGTTTTAAAATGGCGGGGGGGGCCCAGACACTTAGGCTGTATGGGGCCCCAAAATTCCTGATGGCGGCCCTGGAGGTGGTTCCTGCAAAGAAATCTGCAGAAAGTCTCAGCATATTATATCGCCTGGTGGACAAAGTCAGAACTGCAGAATTTTTAGGATTTTTTTTTTATATATAGATAATAACATAGAAACTCATACCTCCCAACCGTCCTGATTTCCGCGGGACATTCACGATTCCGGTGACGTGTCCCGCGGTCCCGGTTGGAGGGAGGTATGTCCCGATTTCAACTCAGATCTGCCTCCAGAGGACTCATCTGAGTTGAACACATACGCGGCTGAAGCAAGGAGCTGTCACAGTTCAGCTCCTTGCTTCGCCACTGCACGCCGCCTACTGGCTGTGTAGACGCGATGTGATGACATCACATCGCGTCTACAACTGTGCACGAGAGAGAGCGGCGAGGGAACGAGTGAGAAGGTAAGTGTAATGTGTACACTGAGGTGAAACAGGGGGCAGATGAAGGAGAGGACGGCATGACACTGGGGGCAGAGATGTGGGGACATGAATCTGGGGGCAGAGATGGAGGGACATGAATCTGGGGCCAGAGATGGAGGGACATGAATCTGGGGGCAGAGATGGAGGGGACATGAATCTGGGGGCAGAAATGGAGGGGCATGAATCTGGGGGCAGAGATGGAGGGGACATGAATCTGGGGGCAGAGATGGAGGGGATATGAATCTGGGGGCAGAGATGGAGGGGACATGAATCTGTGGGCAGAGATGGGGGGACATGAATCTGGGGGCAGAGATGGAGGGGACATGAATATGGGGACAGAGATGGAGGGACATGAATATGGGGACAGAGATGGAGGGACATGAATCTGGGCAGAGATGGGGGGACATGAAACTGGGGACAGAGATGGAGGGGAGACATGAAACTGGGGGCAGATGAAAGGTGTATATGAAACTGGGGGCAGAGATGGAGGGGGGACATATAATTTACGGGTTATACTGTGTGCAGGCACATGAAAAATTAATGGGCGGAGTCAAAACAAAAGTGGGCGTGGCTAAATATGCTGAGGCGCGCGTATGCGAAAGAGGGACACATTTTTGTCCCTCTTTCGGTACTTCAAAACTTGGGAGGTATGGAAGCTGTATTGTTCAGACTGTCCTAGCACAGGATGTAGGTTTGGCTGTCAGGGGTTAAATCAATCCACTTACTCAATTTTGCACTTTCCCTTTGCTCAGGTTGCAAATTAAGCATAAATTACACCCCAAGACAGTCCATGCAACCCAGATACAGGCTACCATCACCTATTGCATTCAAGATCAATAGGAATTCAGGACGCACATACGTTCACTGCTCTCAGCAGTCAGATGGCAACGTACTTTAAAAGACAATGGAATTCTTTAATACCAAAAGGTTAATTGCTTAATAGGCCCTGGCTGATGTTTCAGAAATGCCCCCTCTGTTCATGATTCCCATCTAGTTCAGATGTTTCTTTGTGAGGGCACCCCTTACCCTTTATGAGGTGGCAGTTAAAATGTATCTTCTTTGCCATCACAGGATACAGGGAAAGCTGGGTTCCCCTAGACCTCTCCCCTCGCCCCATTCTGTGATGTCTAGGAAGAAGTTTATGCATCTAAATCCAATGGTGACGTCTCTATTCTTATTCTTCTAGACCTCTCAGCAGCATTTGACACTGTTGACCATCAACTCCTCCTCAGTTTAGAAAAAAAAATCAAGTTGCCAGGTTGCTGCCCCCTCCAAAGTGCCGCTTGAGGCGGCCGCCTCGCCTCATTACTTACTTACATACTTTGGCTAAGTTAATTTTTTTATATGTTCTTCCGGACAGGTATACCTTTGAAGATCTTCACAGACCAAGGAGTTCCTTTTATGTCCAAGGTAATGAAAGAAATGTGTAAGCACCTGAAAATTAAACACCTACAAACCTCTGTATATCACCCCCAGAGAGATGGCCTAGTGGAGAGGTTCAATAAAACCCTTAATGGAATGTTAAAGAGGGTGGCTAGCAAGGATGGCAAAGATTAGGATTTCTCACTGCCCAATTTAATGTTAGCAATCCAGGAGGTCTTTCTCCATTTGAGTTGTTGTATTGCAGACACCCACCCTAGACATTGCTAAGGAAACCTAAGAACAAGAACAAACACCTTAGGGGGTGTTCACACTAGCGCCGCTGTCCATCCTTTGTGGGTTAGTTGAAAAGCCAGGCAAAACTACTTGGGGACGGCTTGCCGACAGATATTTAAAAAACCCATTCATTTCAATGGGATTTTAAAGAGGACCTTTCATGTCCTCGGGAACATGTGGTTTTATATACCACTAGAAAGCCTATCAGCTTTCCCATTATGTGCCCCGGGGGAAGAGATATCAGCGCAATTACCGATAGCTCTTCCTGACAGTCTAGCTTGGAACGCCTCTCCTGACAGTACTGTGTGTAGTGCTATACTGTCAGAGGAGGTGTCCCTTACCGCCCAGCCATGACGCTAAGCAGTGAGGAACGCCCCCTCCTCCTGATAGTACTCTTCCATGGATCTTATCGGGATCCAGGGTGGGGGGGGGTGTTTGATCTTCCCATGGATCATGGCATTCAGGAGATTAATTAATCTTCCCACTCTGGCGGCTAGTTCCAGGCTGGAAGTAATGCTGCAGTCACAGCTTCTGTGCTCATGGCATTACAGCGCCATACAATTACGGTGCTGAGCATTCACTATATACTCAGCATGACATGACATAATATTACAGCACAGAGTGGGATGGGGTTCCACACATTGCAGTTATATTGTGGGTTTTGCTGTAATTTTAATAAATCAATAAAGCACAGAAGTATGAAAAATCCCAGAAAATAACACAATATAATCACTGTGGCTCAGTGGTTAGCACTGCAGCGCTGGAGTTCTGGGTTCAAATCTTGCCACGGACAATATCTTCAAGGAGTTTCTATGTTCTCCCTATGTTTGCGTGTTTTCTCCCATACTCCAAAGACATACTGATAGGGAATGTAGATTGTGAGCCCTATATGGGACCGTAACCACAATGTTTGTAAAATCGCTGCAGAATATGATGGCGCTATATGAGTAAGCTGAATAAATAATATAATCTCAGTGTGTAAATATAGCCTAACGTATCATACAATACCCTCATGAAGTTTATTTGGAAAAAATGAATTTAACATTAAAATCCTGACCTCCAGCTTACAAGAAGTTGTTGAGTGTATCATGTATTGTGACCACTAACAGGCAAGAATTAATAATTGATTTGTGTAAGTGATACTAATGCAATGGGAAACCATCAGATTGTAACATACACTTGCTGTACATAACAAAAAAGTATAACTACACTGCACCCTTACTACTAGGCATTTAACATTAGTAAACATATCATCATGTTATTACTAGGATTTATTGTGTTAAATCAATTTTTTTATACTAAAAATAAAATAAAATCTTATATGTGTATAGGTATGGCACATTTATTGCAGCTGAGCCCTTACATCCTGCACACTTGTATGTTGCTGAAGCTGGCATACCAGCTAGTTTCATAAATGTTCAATTGGTGACAAATCTGGAGACTGGTAAGCCAAGGAAGTATTGCAATGTGGCAGAGATAACATTGGGTAACCCTTGCTCTGTGTGGGTGAACATTAGGGTATGTTCACACAGTTGAATCTGGCACTAATTTTGAGTTGATTCCACCCTGATTCTGCCTCCCATTATTTTGAATGGAAAGCAGAGATCAAATCAGAATGCTGAAAAAATAAGCATTGGGTTCAATCTTGTTGCAGATTCTGCTGTTGATTCAGCTGAAGAGTTTGTGGCGCGAGACACCCAATCCTTAGCCTCATTCATCTGAGCCCATAAGTGGCGGAAAGATAAGGCTCTGATTTAGCTTTTTCCCACTGGTGGCCAAAGGGGATGTCCATCTCAAATTTGTCTTCATTTTGAACCTTATGAACCCGCCTTCATCCTACTGAAAATTGAAAGTTGGGACCCTTGTTATATGAGGCAAAACATGTGGCTGCAGGATGTCCTGCCCATATTGCTGAAGTTATTAGTGTCCATCAGTGTGTCACTCCACAGTAAAGGCAAGATTAAAGCACGCACCACAAGTCATCCATAACCAATCAGAACCTGTATACATTGCTGAACACTTTACATTTCCAGTCCATAGCAGTCCAGGTTTCTCTTTCATAATGCTACTGCAAATGAAGGTGACAGTAGATGACTATCAATGGCAAGACACATGATGGGCACCATGAAAATGTATTTCCTGTTGTTATATGCCTGGAAATGGTTAGTGGTTGAAGAGATGGTGTGTAATGATGGTGGACAAGGAAATGGTGGGAGCTGCTTGTTCTTGGTGGATCACCATATAACCACTGCTTCCAACAGCTAGGTCAGAATAGCCTATATGGCAGGCAACTCATCAAATCAACCATCCTGCTACTCTAAGTTCAGTGATGCACCCCCTCCCAAAGTCTGTCAACTGAGCAAAATGTTTTTGAGTGTATTATACAGGCATGTCTAGGAGTCAACAATCTCTAACTAACAGATACAATACACAAAGTTGCCTCTGAGAGCCTTTTTTTAAATATAGGATAGCACTTTTATACCCTCTTGTGACAAGACCTAGGGCCATGATGGAAAACCTATGGCAAGCTTACACTGACTGCAGAGTGTGACTTCTGCCCTCGCGCAGGCACAACGATGTAGGTCAACAGTGCCTGCAGGCAGTAGGAGGACACCCAGCTACTCTTCATGGGACGTCAGTTAAGTATAATACTATGTGTGTATGTTTAGGGGGGCTAATGTGGAGCATATAATACTGTGTGGAGGGCCCTACTGTGGAGCATATAATACTGTGGGGGGCTACTGTGGAGCATATAATACTGTGGGGGGGGTCCTAGTCTGGAGCATATAATACTGTGTGGGAGGCTAGTGTTGAGCATATAATACTGTGGGGGGGTCCTAGTCTGGAGCATATAATACTGTGTGGGGGCCCAAATGGAGCATATAATACTGTGTGGGGGCCCTTCACTATTTTTATCACACAGTATTTGTTTTATAGCAGACGTGCACGGTCACTATATAACAGATCCTGTCAGATATAAATAGTGAACATTAATTGTTCAAAAGTACCAAACGCAGAGACCTTTAACCTTTCAGTACAAAGTTATTTGTATTGAAAACTCTGTAAAACCCCATTCACATAACTGTAATTTGATGGTCCGTAACTATCCACACAGTATTAAGGCTAAATTGCGGAAAATTCTGCAAACTTTCTGTCTAAAGTGCTGCGGGAAGAACCGCGATGCGTTTCCGCCATGGTTCTTCCCACAGTGGTTTATAGTGTTTTTTGAGGCCTAATCTAAGATCACACACATACAGATGTAACCAATGTCTGAATTAAGTGCTCACACCTGCAATAACAACCCTTCAAAAAGTTTATTTGCTTTTTATATTGTTGAATAAAGTCCAAAGCACGTAACACTTATAGGATAATGATGATAGTGAATATATTTTCTGTGTGTTATACATTAAGGTAAAAATTGGGAACCAGCCCAGTCTTAGTTTTACAGAAAAACACAAATCATGGAATCATCTGACATAGCAACTCTAAAGTTTATAAAATTAAAAAAAAAGTTTAAATAAATGAGGTTAAAGTAGTATATCTAATACATAAAGTAGGTCAGATCGTTTTGTATTCGCTGCCTCAGTAAACTCAGTTCTGTTCTAAAGAGGCTATTATTAAAATGCATTCAATAAACTCATGTCGACATATTTTACATGCAACATTTGTCCTTGTATTGGCACAAATAGGTGATTTTATTTGTTATATACTGTAATATCCATATTGCAAGCATTTGTCTGTGACAATACTAAAGAATTCCGTCTGTTTTATAATGTGAGAGCTTTATGTAACTCTAGACAAAATCTACCACCCAAAGGAGCAAGGAAGAACATACAGATGTGTCCGCCATTACCTTCATTTTAGTTCATTTATGGACTTCATTTGTCATGAAGCTTATTCAATACAACATTGTGATACATTAGCAAAACCCTTGATAGGCTGCAATTGACAAGACAATCCCATAAACAAATACAGGATAAACACCTTGTGACAGAGTATCGCAAATAAGGATGTTTTTTTTAAAACCCACAGATATTTAGAGACGAAAGGAAAGGTAAGGAAGGACTTGTCTGTACCATTATCTACATATTTATAGTATATACTACATGTAGTGGTTTTGAAAAGGGCCAAAGTACATGTTACTTTAACATTTATTGAAGAGATAGTCATCTTACGTTATGATGGACAATATCTGTCTGTATAATAGATACATCAGATTATTGTAAAATATTACGATCTCATTTATTACCCACCAATGAATTAATGCAATAGTCAATAGTACTAGTGATAAAATTGGGTTTATGTTTCAAAATGGGTCCAATAAAAATGCACTTGTCACACATGGCAAACAGTTTTTAGTGAGAGGATGAAAGTGATGGCTAGGATAATTGTTCTGAGAAACGATTCTTTTACAGGGAACTTTTCATATGGAAAATGCTGTCCAGTCTGCAGGCAGAATATTTTCAGCAAGAAGATCTGAGCAGATTGATGTATAGTGTTGTGGGAAAAGATTCAGCATTATAAATCATTTATTCATTGGAATTTCTGCTCTTTTGATGCTAAGGAGTCAAGGAGGCGATCCTATCAGTGAAGGCGGCTATGTCTGTTGTCAATCACGGACAGGACCGCCTCCTTGACTTCTCAACTTTGAAAGAACAGAGGTTAGACTTAACCTTTGCATACAAGACTATATATCTGCATACTCAGCTCACAGATTCCAGGTTCTCTTTAAACAGTTACATCCAATTTGATCATTCAGCTAGTTATATGTTTATGCTTTCCCTTACTAGAATTAAAGACTTAAGACCACTGTACACCTTTGTACAGTATATGTGTAAATGGTATTCGCCAAAAGTTGAATAACTTTGTAAATACATGTATATTGCCAGTGTTATACCAGCATGAGTACTGGCATGTGTAACAGCCTGTATTACATTTCAGAAATACATTCATAATCTTTCTGGTTGTCATTGGAAACAGTCAACAAGTATGTTGACAGAAGTGTCTCTAGTAGTTTAGTGAAGGGTTAGTTGATTGCTACATTAGATTACTGTACAACAGTAAAAAGACTAAACCCTGTGCACAGCCAGCAAGGAATGCTGGGAGATTAGAATTCTGAAGCTTATGGAATGTAACACTAGGTGCAGTGGCGTAACTACCACCATAGCAGCGGTAGCAGCTGCCACAGGGCCCGGGACATTAGGGGCCCGGTGACAGCTGCTACCGCTGCTGTCATTATGCTCGGAGGTCTTTTCGGACCCCCGAGTATAATGATCGGGGCCCCCTGTTGGTGGAATACTTTCCACCAACAGGGGGCCCCGAAGCTGCAGCAACGGCTGAGACACAGGAGCTGCAGGTCTGGCTCCTGTCAGCGCTGCAGGACGTTCCCCCTCTCTCCCCCCTCCCTTTCTCTGCTGTCCTCTGCCCACCAATGAGAGGAGGAGGCGGGGCTTATCCCTGCCGTCCAGCACAGAAGAGAAGAGGAAGAAGCTGCTCCAGGAAAATGAAACTGAAGCTACACAGGTACATACTGGGGTTACTATACTTATTACTATCAGGCATATGGGGGGATTACTTGTGTTTTAGTAACTCCATGTGCCTCATAGTAATAGCAGTTAACCCCATCATCTCCCTCACATTAACCCCTGTGTGCCTCACCATAAGAGTTACTGATATGTGAGACATTTGGGGGTAATAGTAATGAAGATACTTTATTATTACCTCCATGTCTCTCACATATCAGTAACTCTTATGGTGAGGCAGACAGGGGTTAATGTGAGGGAGATGATGGGGTTAACTGCTATTAATATGAGGCACATGGAGTTACTAAATTGTAATGCACATGACCAGATTTTTTTTTATCCACAATTTGTCCTGGTATAGCGGTCAGCGGTGACAGTATTTAGTCCTGTAGGGGCCACTAAGGGACATAATACTGTGTGCAGGGGCCACTAAGGGACATAATACTGTGTGCAGGGGCCACTATGGGACATAATAGAGCGCGCAGGAATGCGTAGGAGGGACTCAGTCGAGATCTTTGGTGTCGGGGGGGCCCCATGTCAAAAGTTCGCCACGGGGACCCCGCCATTCCTAGTTACGCCAATGACTAGGTGGTGACACATTGTGCAGGATCAGTACTAGATAAGTAATACAATGTATTTAGAAAGTGATATTGTAGTAGCAGTTCAGTAACATTTCATTCAGATTTATTCTATGCGTAAATAAAAAAGATTATGAATGTGCCAAGTGCTCTATATTTTTGTCTAGAAATCAAGTGCAATGGATGACATTTGTTACTTGCATGAGCAAGAGTTTTTGATACTTAGGCTGGGGCCTCACAGGACGGAAAAGCCGCTAGTTGCCTGCAGCAGAAACACTGCAGGAAAAATCGTGGCATTTTACAGTAATGGCAAAGTAGATGGGATTCTAGCAAAACCCATGCCCACTTTGCAGTAAAAACAGCTGTGTGGATGCGCCACGATTTCCAAAACCAGCGCAGTTTTGGATATCACAGGATGTCAATTATACCTACAGAAACGCTGGCAATTTTCCCCATAGGTATAATCGTAACAGAAAGTCCACAGAGGAAAACTCTGCAAACTTTCTGTCTAAAGAGCTGCAGGAAGAATCGCAATGCATTGCCGCCGTGGTTTTTCCGCAGTGCTTTATTGCTGCGGGACGTTCCATGGGGCCTTAGCCTTAAAGGGGTTTTACAGACCATAAATACTGTTGGCCTATATGTATTTATATTTCTAAGTAAGCAATAATTCCTTGGTGTAAATGTATGTTTTTGTCATTGATGCAGCTACATTAGTTGTAAACTTATATACAAGTGTAATGGAAAATTTGCAAATGAAAAATGAGTGAAATATACTGTAACAGAACGGGATTTTATATTATTCATAGGGGCATATATTCATTAGGATGGTAACTGCACCATTTTTTTTGTTACTCTTTTCCCTTTGGCTGTAATTCTTTTTCATTTTTGCCACTGAAAATGCTAAAAAAAAATAAATTTAAAATCTGTCAATACATCTACAATACATCAATTTTTATGGGGTCATAATGCTCAGTATCTGAACTGGGATGACTTAGTTGAAGGAAATTTACAAGACATGACCACATGACAGAATCACATCCATCTGATCATCTGGCAATAGAATATTCCCTTTGGCTCCGGAAACAAAGCGTTTTTTGACTGCTCCAGAAATAGTACCAGCAAAGTGATTGAGAGTTTCTTTAATTTCGTCCACATATTGTTTTTCCTGTATATTTTATATGGGGAAATACGTGGAAAAAACACAGTGAAAAATGCTAAAAAAAAATTGCTGTGCGTTTTTCCCCCGCTGTGTTTCACTTTAACCTTTATTAGTTTTACCATTATAAGACTTTTTTTTTAACTGAAAACAAAATGCCTGTAATGAACGGACCCTGGTGCTTGGTCTAATTCCTGGTTGTGCTCTTTTCTGGTTCACAGAATGTTGCACTAATTTCAATGAAAATTTGTTCACAGGAAAACAGAACACAAAAATACCAAGGTTTCTGGTTTCACTAGGATAAATTATGTTGTAGAACTTAAGAAACACATAGCTTGGTCAGCTGACTGACTGCTACCTTTTCTAATCCTCTATAACCATGCATACTTTGGCCAGATAATTCTAGAAATTGAGTATTTCCTGTGTCAACTAGATAAATACTTTTGGGAGATAAGTAGGCCATCATACACAGATTGATAACAGCTTTGGCCTACTTTGTTCTAATGTGTATGGCCGTGTGATAGCTGTTTTTTAATAGCCATCGCACAGCTGCATTAAAATCCTTATACATGAATGGGGCTATTCATGTAACAACAATTAGGTCATCTATTTTTGTTTATAACGGATCCCACAGTGCACTCAAATGTATAAGGCATTTGTAAAAATTGGCGCCCCTTGGATGCAAAATAACCCCCATTCTGAGTCCTGTGAAATACATTGCTAAAATCCTATTTAGGCTGAAGCCCACGTTGCGAAAACACAGCTAATTCTATCCATATATTGTAGAAAAAAAATGCGTTTCTGACGCATTTTTTTTCCGCAGTGTGTTTTTTTTTCTGTGTTCCGCTACATGAGGCCTTGGCCTTAAAGTTAATACGAAAAGTGTTTACTAAACCTACAGGTGAACATACTATGTTTCAGGGTGTTGCAATTGTCAATACAACCTGTCATTGAAATGAATAACAGACTTAGAATAAATCTATCACCAGAACCCTGCATATCAATCCAGTCCTGTAGATAGATAGGTTAGGGTCTTCTGAATCAGAGTTTTCCCCTTGTAAATCAGTGCCTCCACTGCCAAGGTGTCAGTTTTTTTCAATATGCATATAAACTCTTTAGAGACATGAGGACATTGCCACTTACTTCTTTTAAAGTCGACTTTGCCCTAGGCCTAGAAATTTGAAGCGAGCGCCGGAAGAAGACGCGAAAAGAGGCCGTTCCTGAAGGAGATGGAGGCGGCGCTGGAGAGTTCTCTCGCAGCATTGGGGACGCTCCCAGTGCTGTTTGAGCGCTGGGGCCCACCCCCAGTGCTGCGAGAGAACTCATTTGCATACCGACGAAAATTGGGATTTATACCGATCAGCGGCGCGGAGAAGACATCTAAAGGTAGCAGAAAAATAGCCTTTCTTAAGGCTATTCCTACGTGCTAGTCACAAAAAATTGAGTTTTAATGATAGGATCAATTTAAACTTAAACCCCAAGTTGCAAAAATGAAGTGTTTTTACCACTGTGGGAATGCAGCGGGGGGGGGGGGGGGGACAGCGTTTTACAGTACCTGCAAAGTGAATGAGATTCTGGCTAATCTCATCCATACGTTGCATAAAAAAATCTGCTTCAGAAAAACAGCGTTTTCAGAAACATAGAATGTCAATTATACCTACAGAAGCACTGGCATTTTCCCTATAGGTTTAACAAGGTAAGAAAATCTGCAGAGAGAAACTCATCAAAAACGCAAGGAAAAACACAACAGAAAAAAAAATGTGATGCATTTTCGCTGCCGTTTTTTGCCTTAGCATTTTTAGCTTTGTTTCTCTACGTAGGACCTTAGCCTCGAGAAACAGCAATGCCCTCCAAATAGCTAATTTGCATATTGAAAAAACGTGGTGACGTCTTGGTAACTGGGGCATCGATTTAGGTGACCCTGTCCTATCTGTCTGCAGGGCTAGGTTGATAAGCTGGGTCTGGTGATTTCTGTTAAGAAAAAAGATGTAAAAAAAAAAAACTAAAAAAAACCCTCTAATATTATGTTGTTACAGTATTTCTTTAGGTAAACATATTTGGGATAGAAAACTATCTGTAAACAAAAATGCAACTATGTTACACCTAAGGATCAGTTCACAATTTGCATTTTGATGTATTTTTACATGCAGTATTAGGGGGAATTCGCACTACCATTACTAATGTCCGCTGCTCTCTTCTCTCATAGGATGATAGCAACGGACATTAAACTGTCACAGAGAACGGTCACGACTTATTCTGTGTCTGTGGCTATTAACACTAATGTTTGTTCACTTTTTGTAATGGAAGATAAAGTCCTATATGCAGGAATTTATCTCCCATTACAAAAGTCAACAAACATGATGGAAACTAGCTTCTGCCATATTGTTTACCGTTGTGACCGTTCTCTGTGACAGTTTAGTGTCCTAAGGACATTAGTACCGGTGGTGTAAACTCCCCCTTAGATTATACTCATGAGTGGCAGATTTATTACAGAAATACCAACAACTAAAAATCTGTTCCTTATATCTACATGGAGTTGTTTCTGTTTCATGTGCATGGATTTCTAAAAACTGAATTAACAGTAAATGGAAATGTCTGCAACAAATCTGCCACATGGCAATATACCCTTAGTGTGAATTACTCTAAAGAATTGTCCATGTAGGCTTCATCCCTGCATAGAAGACTGTGGGGAAAAAAGTGCAAACTAGGAACTAGGATTATGCTTTTACCATGAACATATTATATTTGATTCACATTTAGGGTAAGGCCCCATGTTGTGAAAAAGCTGCTTTTGTGTTGCAGATGTTGCTATGGTTCTTGAGCCAAAATCAAGAACTGAGCGACAGGGAAAAGTATAAGAACTTCCTTTATATTTTCCATTAATTTTGCAGCCACTCCTAAGTTTCACCACAAAAAATGCAGCAAAAAAAAATCAATTTTTCCGCAATGTGGGGCCTCAACCTAATGGTCATCTATTGCCATGTCTGTATTCATAGTCTTGAGAAAAATATGTTTGTTTGATTTTTCATACAAATGGTTCCAGGTTTGATCAGCAGCATCTGCTTGTGGGCTGTGAGGATTGTCTTCCTAGTTTCATTGCACCATTAGAACCATTCTGATGTGGATCCAGTGGTGGTATTCTCCGACCTGGAAAACAAATTTTTTAATATTAAATATTGCCTGCTTTATACTAAAGTTTTCTATAAACACTATACCATCTATGGATGCATTTGCTTAGACCAGACAGCCTGAAAATTCACAGAATTTATCACAAGGGTTAAGATTTTGTGATGTATTAGCACACTGCCAGTCTAAGGCTACATTCAGATAACCAAGGTGCAAAATGACCATCTTGCACTTGAGGTGTACCCAATTTCATGGATCCCCCATACATTTGAGTATATGGTGGGATCCTGAAATCAGCCAAAAATAGGTCATGACCCATGTGTATGGGCATATACAAATAAATAGTTCCATTCTTTTATCTGCAATTGAGGATAAAAACTACAGTCATGTGCATGAGGCCTAAATGGTTACACCAACTATTGCTTAGACTGTTAATGGCAAATATTTGAAGCAAAAAGCTGCATTATAAGCCATATCCCTTTTCATCTAAGCAATGCCCATTTTGAAGCTAGTAAAAAAAAAGTGGTTAAAATTACTTGCGACATGGGGCCTCAGTCTAAAGATATACTGTGTGAACAAGACTTTACAGGGGACTTCCAGCACTATAACATCAAATGAGTGGGTGTGCGACACCTGGCACCACCAGCCATCAGCTGTTTGAAGAGGCCAAACCCCAAGCAGACAAACCCTGTGGTCTTTTCACATATTTTTCTTTTTTCCGAGAGCTGGAAGAAATGGCTCCCTGAAAAAAAGAACTGACCGACTCCCATTGAAATCAATGGGAGCTGTCTTTTCGGTCAGGATTTTGAGGCGGCCTCAAAATCCTGACCAAAAAATCCTGTGTGAACTTAATTCTTGTTCAGTGGAATCAGAGCAGAGCATGGGCTTCATATGCACTCACACAATGGTCATGGTTTGCTTTTAATACGCACAACACAGTGTGTGATTATAGCTAATAGTGTACCAACCGAGTAGGTACTTTACAAACAAAGGGGTAGTTGGCTTAGGAGAACTTAGAAACTTAAGGGATTGTGTTTTTACTATTGTTAGTGAAGTGGAATATAACCTCAGTATATACAGGAATCCAATGATGGAATGAAATATTTACTTATGCCTTGGAAGAGTTCTTCAACATTGATGGCATTCTTTGCACTAGTTTCAACAACAATTGCTCCAATGGACTCAGCATATTCCTTGGCATCTTTTATTGATACCTCCCTAAAAGAAAATACAGGATATCACCGTTGTCGCACTTGGAAGCATTCACATTGGTTGTAGATTGTTTTCCTTTATATCACATAAAAGGAATATCTGCTTAAATAACGATTGATATGCGTGTATACACTGTAAAAACATGACTAATTCTTTATAATGACACATGAATGTTATTTAATAAGAATGGAGTGACAAAGTTCCTTCAATATAATATAATGAGGTTTTACTTTTTACAGATCATTTTATGAGTTTCTGATATACGCCATGACAGCTGGACTTCTTGTAATAATCAGAGAGGTATGTAGGCACTTCATAGTATGTGGCAATGTACAACAATGTCATAGCAGCAGAGCATTCCCATATCTCAGAGGTCAGCAACCTTCGGCTCTCCAGCTGCTCCACTCACTTCCATGGGAGGTCCAAGAACAGCAAAACAAGTATGAATGCTGGGACTTGTAGTTTTACAACAGCTGTACTGTCAAAGGTTACCTACCCCTGCCATATCTCTTTCTATAATAATTATATGAAAGCAGAATGGTGCATGTTATTGCATGCTGATCAGGCTGTGCCCTCATTTCACTTTCTATGACTATTGCTGTGATGACCTTTTTTTTTTATCCTCCCCACAGCATATGATCCCACTATTTATGACCACCGCAAAGTTAATGACCCCCTTTTTAAACCCCCTCACACAGTATATGACCCTTTTTTTTAAAACCTACACAGTAGGAGCAGATCATTTTTACTCACCTGTCCATGCTCCACTGCCGCCTCCAGAGTGCTCTGTAGCCGATGATGAAGAACGCCAGGACGCTGTATGTAGCATCGTGACGTAAGTGTAGCACCGTCTAGAGGAGGCAGTGGAGTGCGGTGAGGACAGGAGAGGAAAAAAAATATCTGTAGCTACTTATTGCAAAAACACATGAAGTAGCAAATGCCACCCCAGTTTAATCCATAAGGCACCACCTAAGGCCATCACTTCAGGTTGTCTCATGGAAGATGTGCCCCTGGTCCACAAACAGCAGCAGATCTCAGGCAGCAGAAAGAAAATGCAACTTCATTGGTGATTGGAGACCCTGTGGTGTGACTGAGAAATGCAGCTTTTTTTGTTCCAGATTTTGTTACATTTCTTGAACCAAAGCCAGGAATGGATTGAGCAGAAGGTATTCATGTAAGGATTTCTTATATATTTCACATTCCTTTAGTAACCATTCTACAACAACAAAAAAAGCTGTGTTTCCGCAACGTGGGGCTTTAGCCTAAAGGGGCTTCCGAGCACCTAAAATCATTGCTGTGCCTTGTAATGCCGCATTCACACAATTGTAACATTTCTCCATTTTAGCTTCTGTATTATGGCCACAAATCCCATCCCAAACAATGATGTGAACTAGCAGTATCATTGGAAACTATGGTGCTGTAAGATTGGGTCATTGGACCCGTAGTCAGGATGGGATTTACCGCTGTAATACAGATGCTGAAATGCAGCCATTTTATTGCAGCATGGTTTGTGAAGGGGTTATTAGCTCTGCTATATTTGGATTGACCCGCACTATTCTCAGACTATGGTTTCTGACCACTGCCTGCCCTAATTCATGTCTATGTTCTTTTTTTCCAAGAACTCTGCCAGCACTGACATCGCATTTATATGACCACAGTTCTACTTTATGATTTTGCACCATGCTACAAAAAAAAAAAAAAACATCTGCAAATTGACAGCTAGTTGCTAATGTAGACTTCTCCTAGGATCAAATTGTAGATTCCCTGCACAGGGCTATAACACAGGATTTTTAAGCAATTCTTTTGACCTATAATACCCCATTCCCCAATTAAGCTCTAAACCAAATCCAGTAGTGAGTTAAAGGGGTTGTCCAGGATAACTGGAAATCCCTACACTAATCCTACTTTCTAAGTAACATAAGTAATCAAGAATGCATAGTTACCCATATCCCTGGTCATGTGACTGCCCCAGGGACATTTTCTGAATATCTGGTGATGATCTGTAACCCGATTTCCAGAAACAGATCATCACTACTACTCCACCCCATCCATCCCATCATACTAACTTTCCAGGCTTCTCTCTGTGGGACGTCTCCTCCTTCTTTACTGATTCTGCAGGCGTGTCCTCTTCTCCAAGCGCTGCTCTGCGCCCTGCTGCCGATAATTCACCTCTACTGTGCAGCTCCCACACATGTGCAATAGAGGTGGATCTTCGCTGCAGAGAACAAATCAGCAATGGGAGAAGAGTGCGCGACCTGCAGAATCAGTACAGGAGGAGGAGCCATATCACAGGAAGAAACCTGGAAGATAAGTATTTATTGGGGTCAGGGGTTGGGCTGAGTAGGTAGGGAAGGGCTAGTAGTGGGCGGTATAGCTGGAGAGACAGAGAGGATATGTATGGGAAGGAGGATTAGTGTGAAAGATACATAGCAGGAACAGCACCGCAACTCTAATGAGGCGAGGTGAGGCACCCGCCTTGGGCAGCGCACGGGAGGGGGGCAGCAGCCCAGTCGATTTTTTTTCACTTTCTTTTCTTTGAACCAGCGCAAGAGAGCTGCCACCCTCCTTGCACTGGTTTAGACGTCTAAGTATCAGCATAGGCGGCGTCATAACGCCGCCTACGCTGATACGTAGAAGTCTGACTGCCGAGAGAAGAGGATCACGGAGGCAGCGGGAGCAGCAGCGAGATCGGTAAGGATAATAAAAAAAAATTTGTTTTATAATAGGCAGTTACCTGCTGGAGTATCTCCAGCAGGTAGCGACCTATTTACCAACCTTCCTGGACTTGCTCACTGCCGCCCCCGCTTCCCCTTGTACTATAGGCCACAGAGGCTGGCAGTGAATAGGCCCGGGCCAGGCCGCTATCCTACTACCGCTATTATTATACTCGGGAGTCTTTTCAGACCCCCAAGTATAATAATCGGAGCCCCAGGAGAGGTGAGGGAACATAATAAATACTGTTACTTACCTCTCCGGGAACCGATTCTAAACTTCATGTAATATGACTTGAAGCGTAATGAACTACTTATCTGCAAACATTTGCACTTTCATTAAAAATGTATTCTCACTAAGGGCCACTAGAGGTCTCTGATACGTTATGAATGATCTCCTTGAGGCCATTGCATTACAACTATTGAAAAATGTTAAAGGAATCAATATGCTGGAAATTCCAGAGGCTTCAGGTTACCTAGGGTTTGAAATATGAGGTTGTGGCTGGCATCTTGTTCAAAATACCGTAGTAGGTTTATAATTATTGCCATTTTTTAATTTACAACTAGCAAAACGTTTCCACTTTAAGGGTGCATTCACACTGAGTAAACGCTAGCTTATTTTGTAGAGTAAAATTACACTTGTAAATTTTGCTATCCCATTGACTTCAATGACATTTTACAGGCGTATTTTTACAGGCGTATTTTTTACAGGCGTATTTTTTACAGGCGTATTTTTACACTTGTAAAAAAATATCATTGAAGTCAATGGGATAGCAAAATTTACAAGTGTAATTTTACTCTACAAAATAAGCTAGCGTTTACTCAGTGTGAATGCACCCAAAGAGGACCTTTCACCATGTCCGGGCACAGGCAGTTCTATATACTGCCAGAAAGCTGACAGTGCGCTGAATTCAGCGCACTGTCGGCTTTCCCGATCTGTGCCCGGTGTGAAGAGCTTACGGCCCGGTACCGTAGCTCTTCTATGGTCAGAAGGGCGTCTCTGACCATTAGCCAGAGACGTCCTTCTGCCTCGCGGCGCCAATCGCGCTGTGCTGTGGAGCCGGGAGGAACGCCCCCTCCCTCTGCTCACACAGCTTGTCCGTAGACTAGCATTATCAGGAGAGGGAGGGGGCGTTCCTCCCGGCTCCACAGCACAGCGCGATTGGCGCCGCGAGGCAGAAGGACGTCTCTGGCTAATGGTCAGAAACGCCCTTCTGACTGTAAAGCGCTACGGTACCGGGACCGATAGCGCTTTACAACGGGCACAGATCGGGAAAGCCGACAGTGCGCTGAATTCAGCGCACTGTCAGCTTTCTGGCAGTATATAACACTGCCTGTGCCCAGATATGGTGAAAGGTCCTCTTTAAAGGGACTCTATCAGCAAAATTATGCTGTATGAGCCCCACATATGCATGAATAGCCTTTAAAAAGTCTATTCAGGCACCGCTAATCTTATTTTAAACCCCTGTCCCGTTTTAAAATAAAACTATTAAAACATATATGTAAATCATACTTTAGCATGCACAATGGGCAGTTGTGCACGATCCGACGTCATCTTCTGGCACGCCTTCCTCTTTCTTCTTCTTTCGGCGACACTCTCCGGTCCTGGTACTTCCCCGGTTTATCGTCATCTTCTTCAGGTGGTTCACATCCGATTGGATCAAATCCGATGCGTGCGCACTGCCATTAAGAAAAATGGCGCCGGAGAGTGCGCAATAGCTCCAGAGGGAGTGCTACTGCGCACGTGCCGGATTTGAACCAATCGGATTTGAACCACAGGAAGAAGACAACGATGAAGCCGGGGAAGAGCCAGGACCAGAGGGCGTCACCGAAAGAAGAAGAAAGAAGAGGAAGGTGTGCCAGAAGATGACGTCGGATCGTGCACGACCGCCCAGCGTGCACGCTAAGGTATGATTTACATATATGTTTTTATAGTCTTATTTTAAAATGGGAGGGGGGTTTTAAATAACATTAACGGTGCCTGAATAGCCTTTTTAAGGGCTATTCACGCATATGTGGGGCTCATACAGCATAATTTTGCTGATAGAGCCCCTTTAAAGCCTCACATGGTACCTGTGTTTAGTAGCCTGCATTCTGGATGTAACAACCAGCTATAGGTTCCCATATAAGTTTGTTTTGATAGAAACATGAGGGTTGTGGGTATTGCATCTGGAACACAGGCAGTTTAAAAAGTACAAAAAGCCCAAGTGAGGCCACAAGGTGTTAAAACATAAAAGTGAATGGGGTGATAGACATAGGATCTATCATGCCTTTAGCAGACCTATACACGGGTGATGGAAGTAATATTACATCATGGCACACATAGGTTGTATGCTGACGACTGTTCTGCAACCAGCCTGCCGTGAATTAAAAGCACAGGCTGTACATGGGGGACACGGCTCCTTTCATTAAATGGGAAAAACCTGTCCTATCTGATGCGGCCCAAAATCAAATGCAACAAAAAAGCTTTGTTTCCACAACATGGGGCCTCAACCTGTGAGTAACAAACAGAGCGTAAGAACAGGGAGAGGAATCACAGGAAATGTAGTTCGTTCACAGATTCACTGCATGGAAACGAGAGTAAGTTCACACTGAGTTTTTTGGTCAGGATTTTGAGGCCGTATCCGCTTCAAAATGCTGACCGAAAAAAGAAGCGAGACACTCCCTCCCGACTAGGCCCATTCATTTGGGCCTAATCCAGAGCGGAGTGAGTGCACTGCACCGGCATCCAGTCGCAGCTACCGTATTTTGGACTGATACCTGAGGCGGCCTACGCCTCAGGTTCCGGTCTAAAGAACCCAGTGTGAACTTGCCCTAACAGTAATATAAGGAGCAACAGGCAAAATAAAGCCAAGTAAAAGCTCCACAAGGGAACAATGAGTATTTAGAACTGCTGTGGATGAGTTTGTAGATAGCTTTTGGAAGCTGGGGAACCCTTTTGAGGCTCAGAACCCATGTAACAAGCCGCAGCCAAAAAACTTTGCTGAAAAAAATGAGGTGTAAACGCATGTGCAATGTGTGTATGGGATCAGCCAGAATCCCATCCACTTTGCAAGTACTGTAAATGCGGCATTTTAGCTAAAATGCCACGTTTTCACAACATGGGGCCCCGGCCTAACACAGCCACAGGCATTTTTTATTTTTATATTTTATTCTTTGCTCCACACCTTGTAAAAAACATTTTTTTGTCTTTTCACAGAGCTATAAGAGGGCTTATTTTTTGGTGAGACAAATTGTACTTTGTGACGGTACCATTTAATATTCTATATGACATACTGGTAAAAAATAGATTTCTTGTGTGCTTTGTTTGACAAAGTCGTGGTGAAATGCACTTTGGATTCATGGTAGACTCCCCTGGACCATGCCCTCCATCTATAGGCATTGGGTATTGACTTATGGATTAGTGCTTCTTTACTAGGGTTTATACCTATAAGTATAGTGCATATATTCATTAATTATTATCTAGACCTTACCATGTTGTCATTTTGTCTAAGTGGATATTGTTATATATCCACTACTTTCTTTTATACATTATGAAGACTCTGGATTTAGCATTATTGTATATTTTATACAGATTGTACTTTTTGGCATATTGTAGTACTACTTTTTTGTTTAGGTATTATATATCTTTAGATATTTGTATAACATCAACCATCTATTGGATGGTTTACTTTGCATCAAATGTTATTGCCATTCTAAACAATGCCCTATTCCTCTAAGCCCCGAGTCACAGTGAGAGCAGTAAGAGGCATTTCATTCTAATAAATTATATTTCAAAGTTTTGCCTGTTTTGTTTATTGATGTAAAGTCTTCTGAAATGACAGGACCTATGAGTGAGGCCAATGACTAAGTCCAAGAGAACCATTATACAGCAATAGTAACGGACTGTATAACATCATGGATCACTATGCAGAGACTACATGACATATCATTGATTTTTCTACCTGATATCGGAGAGATCACATTTATTTCCAGCGATAGCCATAACAATGTTTTCGGGGCCATGTTCTTTCAGTTCTTTTACCCATTTCTTCAGTGTATGGAATGAGTCCTGTAAGAATAAGAGTTCACATTTAATTCTGTCTTCACAAGTGAATACACCAGTGACTAAATCTATATTTTAAATGGTAGTTATTGTATAATAAGAATAAGACAGAGATCACTGTTTTATTTTTACCTAATCCAGTTTAATATTTGTAACGTTTTATATCAAATAGAGATACATATACAGTATTTTTAATATGTTTGCGGTCAGAATAGAGATACACTTCCAACAGTTTCGGCTCCTTGGATAACCCCTTTGAGTACATTTTAGAATATTGTTTCAGCTAAGGCTGTTTTATCTACAATAACTTTAGTGAGGTTGATCACTAATATTCATTATTGTGGTTTCCATCTGCCTTTCAACTGGTCCCAAAGTTGTTTGGCTATAAGGCATGTTTTTTGGTGGCCTTGGGTACTAATTTCAGTAAACTGACTAAACTGACCAGTAAACTACTGCACCAAGTTGGAAACAAACAATTCTTAAAATTGTGGTCACCTGTAGTATAAAGGGGTACTCTATACAGTATGAGAGCCACTGGAGGATGAGATGTAAAGTAAAAGTGCCTCAAAATTTCAAGGACACATAAGTGACTTAAATTTTTCTAGCTTCAACATTCTATACTTTTTCATAACCATTTTGTTTAAAAAAAAAATGATTTAAGGGTAAAAAGGAATACAACAACCCTTAGCCCATTACCTTAAACAGGACTATGCCCCAAAACCAGATCTAATACTACAATTTCCTAGTGGTGTTGTGCTTTAACCCATTCCAGTTAATATGTGGCAGTGATCATTTTAATTGATGGCTAGTAGAAACCCAGTCCATGTAGCCCCCAGCAAACAGCTGCATTTCTAGCATTGACTCTATGGTTTGAAGGATATACTAGCCAGCTGTACCAGGACAGATATTCACACAGAACTTTTACGAAACAATGTACTGGTAGAAATCCTGTATAGCGCATGTATTTTCTGGATTTAATTAATACACTGGTTATGTGTAAGGGAATTGCTAGTTGTTCAATTCCCTAGCGCTGCTGCTGGAACAATGGAAGAAGAGAAATACAGAGATAGTGAGCTCTAAACTCAGCAGCTCCTGTCCCTGCCTACTTGCCTGAACTGTCCTAGGTGACAGATGACAACTGGGCAGCAAAACCCTTCCTAGAAATAAGTGTTACGCTGAACAAGACAGGGCAAAACAACACAGAAGTGAAGTCAGCAAGCCAAGGGTCAAAGCCAGAGAGACAAAGCAGTACAAAATCGGAATCCAAAAGAATAGTCACAAGGGAAGCCAAAGTTCAGAGGTCACTTTTTTTAAAAGTGGTGTAAGTAGAGATGAGCAAGTAGCAAAATATTCGAGATTCGATATTCGTTTCGAGTAGAGCCTCAATATTCAACTACTCGATCTAATATCGAATCCCATTAGAGTCTATGGGAAAAAATGCTTGTTTCATGGGAAACCACTCTTCGACTAAAGGAGAGTCACCAAGTCCACGAGTAGCAGGAGTAGAGTGTTTAGGAGGAGCGCTGTGCAATTAAAAAGCACGGACCCCATAGACTATAACGGGTCCGTGCGCTTTAACTGCACAGCACTTGCAGTTGCACTGATATTCATTTCGGGGGGTCCTCCTGCGGACTCCTTCCGGACAGAAGGCAAGCGCTAATGTGAACCTACTTATCCTGCATAAACAGCATTGATTGGCTGAATGCTATACAGTGTATAGCATTCGGCCAATCAACGCTGGCTCTGAATCGAATCTTTACTGCGAATAGGAGTAGTATTTGAACAAGTACGAGTATTTAGAATACCGTAGTATTCTATTGAATACCTACTCGATTGAATACTACTCGCTCATCTCTAAGTGTAAGTGGTAGAAAAGAATAAAGTCAAATTTTTGGCACAAATATGGCCAGAAACTAGTATAAAATATGTTGTATGAATTTATGAAATATGTTAAAATTCCCCATGTTAATATGCATTTGGCCTTGTAGAGTATATTGTACAACGTTAGCTTATTCTGTCAGCTCAGTTTTGACCCTTTTCTATTCAGATGGATGAAATTGCTACCCAAAAATTAGTGACCTACATTTTTCCCACCTTAAAAATATGATCACATCCCAGTAATGCCATTTTTGGCCCTGTTTCAGTATATGAGTCATCCAGTCTTAAATAGTATATTCTGGTGTTATGTCTCAGACACAGTGGAATTCTGCCACTGCTTTACCATATGTATTTATCTCTGTTTTAGCAGTTATTTTATATTAAGGATAGTCAATTAAATACCAGATGGGTAAAATACGAGGTGATATGCCTTACCTGCTTTGTTATGTCATATACAATAACAGCAGCTGCTGAGCCTCTGTAGTACATTGGTGCCAAGGAATGGAACTGCAAAAACAATTGAAATTTCGATTACACATTTTGCAAATCCACATTTTGGGGTTATCCAATGAACATAACCATATCTAAACTTGACAATTCAAAGTTAAATATTTTTGAAAATATAAGTAATAACCAGTTTCAAAGAGTTTTAAAGATTTTCTCTAACATCTCACGGTGACAGTACTTTGTTTTGTTAGGTTGTCAATGGATGCAACCATTAATACAGGAACTTAATATGGTCTGTTACTTGTTAGAAACTCAGCCGTGTTTTCCTTATTGTGGCCAGGTTATCTTCTCATGCATGTAGTGTCCTTGTACGAGAAGATAACTCAGTCACAATAAAGAAATCTTGCTAGACAATAAAAAGTTCCTGCATTTAAGGTTGTATTCAATGGCAACTGATCAAAACATAAACCGGTCACCACTAAGGCTAGGGTCACAACTGTGTTCTGTAAACGTCCATGGATTCCGTCCCCCATTCCACTTGAAAAATGCAGAGAGAAAAGTCCAAGAAGGCATTTTCTCTCCACGTTTTTAGGTGGTATCCAGGAGGACCCGGTGTATGGAGTCCACAGTGGGTATCTGCTTTTTTTTTTTCTTTCCAATTCAGTATATTGGTTTTCAAAAAGGCATAAAATACAGTGACAACAAATATCTGCAATGGTTAACAGGGAGATCCCAAAGTAGACGTCAGTGGTCAAGAAGAGAAGGGGAAGGAGAGAAGAAAGGAGGATGAATGGAAAGGAGCCGTCATGAGGCAAGAAAATCAAAACAACACAGGGTCAAAGGGAAGAAAAAAGGGGGAAAAAAGGAGGGGGGGGGGCTATACTGCAAAAGTATCTGGGTCCAGTGGAGGACACTAGGGGTGCAAACAATCAAAAATTCTTCAGCAGAAAGAGCAATAAGACTCCACAAGGGACAAATTCAAAAAGATCTGGACACCGTGGCTATCCTATTTTGATACTAGACTGACCTCAGATGCTTGATCATGGAGAACCGCTTTCTTGAATCCACACTCCTCTCTCCATATCCCTGAGTCCCCCTCCCCCCCTACCACTATACTGTCCCCTTCTCCCTTCCCCTCCCCTTTCTCTCTCCTATTCTTATTTTCCTTCCTGACCCATTCTTTCCAACTATTCTCACTCTTCACTTTTTTTTTTTCCCTTTCTTTATTTTTTTATACAACTCCCCCTTCTCTCGGGATGTCCCCTATATCCCCATGGCTCCTCTCCCTCTAGGCTTCCTATGGTGGGGAGATGTCATTTACATTTAATATTGCATTGTCACAACCTTATTCTTTACACTACTACCTTCAGCTGATGCCGTGACTGTGCCCAAACCATGCCTTCTGTCTACCAATCGCCTACCTGGCCTCACCTAGGCCCAGTTATCTCTGTTACACTGGTTCACATGATGATTTTAAAATGTGAACTAGTTATGTTGCTTCAGATTACATTACTTAATATATCTTTTCGATGTCACACACTTGATTTTATATGATGTAACTATTTTGTCACACTTCGCTTTTTTTTTTAATTTTGATATGTTTGTATATAACGTTGTAAAAATTTCAATAAAATAAGACTTACAAAAAAAAAAGACTCCACAAGGAGCAAAAGCAGATAGTCAAGAATAGCCCTAACGCATTAGTTAGCTATATAAGCCAAAACATCCCACTATAGGTCTACGTGAGAAGCACAGGCCCGAGAAGCGTCTGATATTCATATCCATCCAGTAGAACCAAGTTTTGTTAAAAGTTTCAACATTGTGTATTTGCTTTTTAATAGAGATGAACGAGTAGTGTTCGATCGAGTAGGTGTTCGATCGAATGCTACGGTATTTGAAATACTCGTACTCGATCGAACACTACTAGCTGTTCGAAGTTTAAGGTTCGATGCAGAACCAGCGTTGATTGGCAGAATGCTATACATTCTGCCAATCAACGCTGGTTCTTCTCTTACCTTTAGAAGTCTTCTCCGTGCAGCGTCCCCGCGGCGTCTTCCGGATGGAATTCACTCTGCGTAGGTATCCGGCCTAGGCAGAGCCGACTGCGCATGCGCGGGCATGCCCTCGCATATGCAGTCGGCTCTGCTCAGGCGTCGGGCCGGGCAGAGCCGACTGCACATGCGCAGTCGGCTCTGCCTAGGCCCTGATGCCTAGGCAGAGTGAATTCCAGCCGGAAGACGCCGCGGGGGCGCTGCGCCGGGAGAAGACTTCAAGGGGAATCCAGCCCAACCGTCACTCGTGGACTTGGTAAGTATAATGTTATCGAATTTTGCGTACCCCTGAAACGAGCATTTCCCCCCATAGACTATAATGGGGTTCGAAATCCGTTTGAACAGCCGAACAGTGTGCGGCTGTTCGAATCGGATTTCGAACCTCGGACATTTTAGTGTTCGCTCATCTCTACTTTTTAATTAGATTGGGTTTCCGATTTTCGGGTCCCCAAGCAGGTCCCGAACATAAGTGTAAACCTCACGTAAGATGATTATACAAAAATTTTAAAAATAGCTGGTTCCGCTATGACTAAGGGACGCTTTGTAGGTCCCGAAATGCGTCAGATGGACAGCGATTTTTAACTCACATTGTTTGGTGTCTTGTCTTCACTATGTATGTTTGTATCTGAATGTGTAACCCAGCCAAGGGTGACAAAAAAGAAAAGAAAAGTTTTTTAAAGGAATGAAATAAAAGATTTTTTTATCGCTACGAGTTGCTGACCCTTCAATCAAACTTCGGTTTGCACAGATTGGAAAATTAAAAATTTTTAAACCCTGCAAATTTTTAATTATTTATATCTGCAAAAATGTTTACATTTTAATTGTCTACAAATTTAACAGTTACAGTTATGTCTATTGGAAAACCCTTTTTAGACTACGGTCTCACATAGTGAGTCACAGCAAAAAAGCAGGGACTTTCTGCCCCTATTACACCTATATGGAAAATGCCAGCATTTCCGCAGGTATATTTCATATGCTGTTTTTGAAAACACAGCTTTTCTGCTGCAGATTTTTTTGTGCAATGTGTGGATGGGATTAGCCAGAATCCCATCCACTTTGCAGGTAATGTAGAATGCTACATTTCCGCAATATGGGGCCCCTTTCTAAAGCCCCGCGTGGCATAAATGCCACAATTTGGCTGTGGTGGAACCACCATAGAAAAAAATACGGCATTTTATAGTCCCTGCATAACAAATCCCATCCACACACTGCAGAAAAATATGCGCAGTGGACTCGCTGCGATTTCCAAAAACTATAGTTATAATAGAAGCAGAAAGTCTGGAGAGGAAACATCTGCAGACTTTCTGTGAAAAGCACTGTGGGAAAAAACACAATGCATTGCTGGCGTGGTTTTTCTCACAGTACTTTTTTGCTACAGCCTGCCTTGGCCAAAAGTATTATTTTAAGCAACAAAATATCAGGGGCAAATTAAGTTATATACATAGTGTATATTGTTTCCTCATTAACTATTACATAATTAAGCACTGCCTGAGGTCTCACGGCAGAACAGTCACCTATGATGCTAGGGGGTTACTGCCTCATCAGGGGACTACTGTTTCATTCTAAAAGCATGATTAAGGAACGGGACATTAGTCCTGCAGTGAGGCAGAAACTCCTAGCTTTACAGATAACTATGATGCTATGACCTCAGAAGACATAGCAGTTTGGAGTAATGGAGCCGCGCTCGAGAGGCTCAAATTTTTATATGGTTTAATATGCTTCACCCAGATGACAGACTCCCATTAACAGCCACTCCATTAATTTCTATGGGACTGCCAGGGATAGCTGTATCAGTTGGTGGCACTTGAAGGAACCCGTTTACCAGAATTCTAGGGGACTCCTAAGAATAGGGCTGCTTTAACCATAGGAAAAATGGTGCATCTGCAACGTCTTTATGGTAGCAGGGGCCCCCTCAGCTGCCCTGGATGAGCGGGACAGTCCCACATTTCAAGTGATGTCCCACTGTTCCAGATGGCAGGCAGTAATTTCATGTCTGTGTCGTTAGGATTGAATACAATAGTGGAATACAATAGCGGAGCACAGAGCTATCAGGTCTGTGTTCCATTATTCAGCCTTTGGCTGGTGATATGTGTGGTTGGGAAGTGCAATGAGCGCCGAGCCGCAGACAACATTACAGCTGGAGCCTGCAGGTCTGTGGGAACAAAGTTAGGTGAGTATTTTTTGTTTTGTCTTTGTGCTTTTTGTGACATTGGTAGTTGAAGGGGCTTTATGTGGAGCTTGGCCAGGGGAATTAAATTATATTGGGGGGACCAGCTTCAAAAAGGCCCCCTTTGAACAAGGCCCCCTAATGCATTCAAACAGCCCTGCCTAAGAGTAGGTAATCGGTTTATATAGTAGGAAACCCCATTTAGGATAAGCTTTTTTATACAGTTTCTGAAGCCAAATCAGATGTAGATAATGAGGGCTGAGAACCTAAAAAGGACTGTTTTCTTTTCAATCCAGGACTAGTTTTGACCTCAAAAACTGCATCAAAAATTGACTGCACTAGTGTCAGTCTTTTGATCTTCACTGATTTTATTGGTGTTTCTGGCCAAGTGTTTACTTGGATCCACACTGCCAGTCTCCTCATGTGTCACAGTTTGTAGATTAATTAGTTAACGACTTAAATTAGTGCTAGTCTGAAGCTGTGCTTTCCTATATAAGTAGATATAGCTTATGGGGTGCATCTCATATGCGGGGGCATCTCATCTGCAGCATGCATCTTAACCAAATTGCATCTTAACCAAAGTGCACTTATACATGGCACTTAAACAGGGCACGAAACAGGCTAACCATGGCAGAACACCAGGTAAATTTCAACCTAAAACAACAAGTTTTACCTCATGGTATCCTGTAGCTGCACTGTCTCTTACTATCTTAGCCATTGGCTTCCTGCAGATCTCTCCTCCACCACATGCCATCCATATCAGTCCCTCTCTTCTTCCTTCTCCCATGTACAGCTCTCACACACTTTTCACACTCTGTAATCATCCCTTTATTTCTTTTAGCAGTGACACCAAACAGAAGCGCCCACATAAATCCCTGAACCACCTTCTGTCTCTGTCCATGTTGCTCCTCCTAGCTGCTGGGGACATCTCTCCTAACCCCGGCCCTCCTTCCTTCACTAACTCTTCTTCCTGCACACATAGAAGGCCTACAAACCTCATCAATATTTACCGTGTTCCTTCCCCTCATCTCTCCCCTGTCTCTTTTAACTGCTCTCTCTGGAACGCCCGCTCAGTGTGTAACAAACTAGAATACATTAATGACTTATTCCTTAGTAAATCCCTCGGCCTGCTCGCCTTTACTGAAACTTGGATCCAGCAGGCAGACACGGCCTCCCCTGCTGCTCTGTGTCATGGTGGCCTACAATTCGCACACACCTCTAGGCCTGATAATAGGCAGGGTGGTGGGGTAGGATTACTGCTGTCACCGCAGTGCATTTTTCAGTCCATTCCCCCGGTCCCCTCACTCACATTCTCCTCATTTGAAGTCCATGCTATCAGACTTTTCCGGCCACTCTCCTTACGTGTAGCTGTGATCTACCGCCCACCTGGCTCACCCTACCAATTTTTGGACCACTTTGCTTCTTGGCTTCCCCACTTTTTATCCAGTGACATTCCTACCCTCATCATGGGTGACTTTAACATCCCTATTGCCCCCCCTCACTCCCCGGCTGCCTCACAGTTTCTCTCATTAACCACTTCTCTTGGTCTCTCACAATGTTCTTCTTCCGCCACACATATAGACGGTAACACGATTGATCTAGTCTTCCATCGACTCCTCACAGTCTCTAAATTTTCTAACTCTTCTCTGCCGCTTTCTGACCACAATCTTCTATCTCTCACCATCAGTGCTCTCTCCCCTTCACAAGACGCCCCTACCCATCACACATATAGGAACTTGCGTGCTATTGACACCCAGCACCTCTCAGATACTCTACAGTCCTCCCTGTCCCCCATCTCTTCAATCTCCTGTCCCAATCTGGCCACCAGTCACTATAATGAAACCCTCAAAAATGCATTGGATGAGGTTGCTCCCCCCTCCACTCGTAAAGTCCCACATAGGAGGCAGCAGCCCTGGCACACGCCACAGACACGATTTCTTCAGCGCTGCTCTAGGTGTGCCGAACGTCTCTGGAGAAAATCACGCTCACCTGCAGATTTCCTCCACTTCAAGTTTATGCTTAAAACATATAGCTCTGCCCTTTACCTCGCCAAACAAGACTATTTCACCGCCCTCATCTCTTCTCTCTCCAGCAACCCTAAAAGGCTTTTTGAAACCTTTCACTCCTTACTCACACCCAAGGTGCAGACGCCATTCACAGACCTTAGTGCTGATGACCTGGCCATGTATTTCCATGATAAAATTGATAAGATCCGTCAGGAAATTACTGCCCAAGCCCCAGGTGGCATTGACTCCCACACCTACGATAGTACTGATCCCCTCACCAGCCGCACTTTAGACTGTCCATTCTCATCTTTTGAACCTGTCACAGAAGAGGAAGTTTCCCAGCTACTTTCTTCATCTCGCCCCACAACCTGCAGTAGTGACCCCTTCCCCTCACACCTTCTCCAATCTCTGTCCCCTGCTGTCACTACTTACCTTACTAAAATATTTAACCTCTCTCTCTCTTCTGGAATCTTCCCATCCTCCTTCAAGCATGCTGTTATAATCCCACTACTGAAAAAACCCTCCCTGGACCCATCCTGTGCTGCTAACTATCGACCCGTCTCTAACCTCCCCTTCATCTCTAAACTTTTGGAACGCCTGTTTTATTCTCGGTTAATCCGTTATCTCTCTGCTAACTCTCTGCTTGACCCCTTATAATCTGGTTTCCGCGCTGTGCACTCTACTGAAACAGCTCTCACAAAAGTCTCTAATGATCTACTAAAGGCTAAATCCAGTGGTGACTTCTCTCTTCTTATTCTTCTGGACCTCTCTGCAGCTTTTGACACTGTTGACCATCAACTTCTCCTCACTATGCTCCGCTCAGTCGGCCTCAATGACACTGCGCTCTCCTGGTTCTCCTCTTATCTCTCAGACCGCACTTTCAGTGTATCATTTGCGGGCTCTGTTTCCTCCCCTCTTTCCCTTGCTGTTGGGGTTCCTCAGGGCTCGGTCCTCGGCCCCCTGCTCTTTTCTCTCTACACAGCCCCCATTGGACAAACCATCGCCAGATTTGGCTTCAGGTACCAACTTTATGCTGATGACACCCAATTATACACATCTTCCCGTGACATCACCCCTGCACTCATACAGGACACCAGTGACTGTCTCTCTGCTGTCTCTAATATCATGTCCTCGCTCTATCTGAAACTAAATCTCTCTAAGACTGAACTACTACTGTTTCCACCATCTAACAGATCTGTCCCTGATATATCCATTGCAGTCTCAGGCCTTACTATAACTCCTAGGCAGCAGGCACGCTGCCTTGGGGTCATATTTGACGCAGACCTTTCCTTCACCCCTCATATTGAATCACTCGCACGTTCATGTCACCTCCACCTCAAAAACATCTCCAGAATACGCCCTTTCCTTACCAGAGATACACTAAAGACACTTATTGTCTCTCTGATTCATTCTCGCCTTGACTACTGTAACTCCTTACTAATCGGTCTTCCCCTCACTAAACTCTCTCCTCTACAATCTATTCTGAATGCAGCAGCCAGGCTCATCTATCAGGCTAGACGCTACAGCGATGCCTCCGGTCTGTGCCAGTCACTACATTGGCTGCCTATTCATTATAGAATAAAATATAAAGTTATTACTCTCATCCACAAGGCTCTCCATAATGCCGCACCTCCCTACATTTCTTCCTTCATCTCTGTCTACCGCCCAACCCGTGCTCTCCGCTCACTCAATGACCTAACACTTACATCCTCTATTATCAGAACCTCCCATGCTCGTATACAAGACTTCTCCCGAGCTGCACCACTTCTCTGGAATGCTCTACCCCGGACAATAAGATTAACTCCCAACTTCTACAGTTTCAAACGCAAACTAAAGACGAATCTTTTCAGACAAGCCTATCACAATTCCTAATGCACAAAATTGTCTGAACACTGTATAAGCAATGCCGCCCCTGCTACCTCTTGTGTCACCCCCTCTACCTCATAGATTGTAAGCTCTTTTGAGCAGGGCCCTCAGTCCCATTGTGTGAAATGACGTTCTTTGTTATGTATGTCTGTATCTGAACCCTATAAATTGTACAGCGCTGCGGAATATGTTGGCGCTATATAAATAAAATGTATTATTATTATTAATGTGTATCCTCAACCATAAAAGGATTTAAGGCTCCACATTGTGGAAACACAGATTTTTTTTTTGCAGATTTTGCTGTGGTTTTTTGAGTCAAAGCCAAAAGAGGCTACAAAAGGAATGGGAAATATATAGAAAGCTCTGATAAGTGAGGACTTATCCTAAGGATAGATTAGCAATTATAAGGCCTGGAAAACCTATTAGGCTGAGTTCACACAGTTTTTTGGTCAGGATTTTGAGGCTGAATTTGCCTCAAAATCTGGACCAAAAAGATGGCTCCCATTCAAATCAATGGGAGTTGGTCAGTTCTTTTTTCCGGGAGCCGTTTGCAGTGCACCGGCATCAAGTCGCAGCTACCCATATTTTGGTCTGGAAACTGAGGCGGCCTCCGACCAAAAAACCCCGTGTGAATCCGGCCTTAAGGCGAGGTCCCCATGTGGCGCAGATGCCGTGAATCCCATCCACACATTGCAAAAAAATCTGCACACTGGACACGCTGCAGTTTCAGTTTTGGAAATTGTAGTATGTCAATTATACCTATGGCAATGCTGGTGGTTTTCCCATAGTAAAATTGAAGCAGAAAGCACTGTGGGGAAAACCGTGATGCATTGCCACCACAGTTTCTCCTGCAGCAAAAAAAGCTGGGGCCAATTATGTGGGGCCTTAGCCTTAAATTATTTTTTAGAATGATTCAGTATTACAGTGTACCTGCATTGATTGTGTTAGATTTATTTCTATTGTCATAATTGGAGTCAAGAAGGTCAGTAGATCAGAAGCATTGGCTCTTCATTGACGTCTGTTTTATGTTCACCTCAATCTTCTTTAAACTGGATGAACATCTGTTTTTTTTGTTCCACTTTGCATCACCAAAAATACTGTATTTGATTAAGTACCTCAGCATATTTCAATTTCTTATGAACGGGTTCTTAATTTATGGGCTAGCCATATAACATGTAGCCTTAAAGTGGGATTTATACAATATTCAGTCTTTGTTATTAATTGTGCTGGCACATCATTTACTTTTATACTGTCTCTGTCACTTGTCAGCTATATACTGGTGGCTCATATGGAAGCAATTACATTGTTAATATGAAGTCTAGAAGCATGCAGACACATCATTTCCAAATTACAAGTGAATAAACAGTGTCACTGGCCAGAAGGGAAAAAAAAGGATTGGTAGGCATAAAAAGTATTTTTGGCACTTCACTATTTCTAGCCAGATAGGCCATCATAAAGATGAAAGTGTCCTGGAAGAAGTAACGTAACTATTCTGATGGATGGTACACACAGTACATACCACCAGGTTAGCTTATACTTACAGTAACCAGTCATTCCTAGTGATCTGTAACTATCATTATGGAAACATTATTAATATTGTGAGGAAATCTATTTGAAGTACAGAATATGTTAGATACTCACTCGCTCCTGACCAGCAGTGTCCCATATCAAAAATTTATGAAGCTCATTCCCACAAGGAACAGTTTTAGTCATAAATGAAGCTCTGGAAAAAAAAAAAAACATACAGTTCTAAAGTTAGGGAAAATATCTGAAAACTAATAAAATAATGCCATGTTATCATAAATGCACAGATTATGTGTAAGGCTAAGTTCACATCTGCTTTGGAGTCTCCGCCACAGACATTGCCAAAAATCAGTGAAGAGAAAAGTCCTGCATGGACTCAAGTATGAAACCGGTGGACGCCATTATAGTTAATGGAGTAATGGTGTCAACATGTAACCAGTATTTTAGCGGTCCAGCTCTCCGTCATTCAGGTCCGTTGGTGGACCAAAATAATGGAGAGCCCAGGGCAGATGTGAACCTACCCTCACTTGTGTAGCTACTACTGCTTCATTTCTGTTGTCATAGATGATATAGACAGAATACACAGTAAATAAGGTGCCTTCACACGGAGTTACACTCAGTGCTATTTGTCCATTTTACACGTGTAAAAATACATATGTAAAATATAATTCGCCCTTGAGTTCAATGGGGGTTTTTTAACGCACACCTTTTTGCGCGCGTCTTTGGCTTACTACATTTTACACGTGTATTTTTACACGTGTAAAATGTAGCAAAATGCGCGGAGCGTTACTCCGTGTATAGGCACCCTAAGAGGTCTCTTTTTTCAACCAGTTCACTTACCCAATAGTGGGGCTTATATTATGATCGAAATGGTCTTGGACAAATCTGCAAACTATGCTTGATTTCCCAACTCCTGTGTCCTGAAACAAAGTAATTATAAAGGTATATGACTTTTTATCATCAGGTCCATTTTTTTAATATCTAGTGATGTATTGTTTACATATGGCAAAGCCAGTACAGGTAAATGACGATTGTGGCCAAACCGTCAAGGCAGTGGCCAGAGGTGATGTTAGGAAGTTTCAGAGGCTTGTTTAGTTTAAATAGAAAGTTTATCAATGTCTGACAGGAGAAAGGCATTGTAGTGAGATTTAGGAAATTGCCCTTTTGTTGGAATAATTGGAATTTTTGCCATGTTTTTAATTGAGGTTGATCTTCAGACCAGGAAGTTCAGTACTAAAGAGGTTGTCTTATGAAAAATTACATTGTCCAAAAGCATCTATGGTGCCAAACCACAACCCAAATCCAGAACATTTTTTGTGGACACAAAATGAAAAATGATAACAAGAAGCATATGGTAATAACACTCTGTATTTATTTTTGGATGTATTATTTGGAAGTTCTTTGGTGACATTTTGGTCTTTGCTATGCCTCTAAACTTTATAATATAAAAGTATATTAACTGTGTCTCCTTATTAATGCCAACACAAAAGTTATTTAAGATCCAACCATGAATTCAAAATGGTTTTAACAAAGTGAGATAAAGAATATGTCCACATTGAACCTCATCCTTTTATAGTTCAAATATGGATAAAATTTACACAATTTTGACAATTGTGCCTGAGGATGGCAATTGTTGGTAAAAAATGTGAAGAAATAATATGTATGCCAAAAATGATGCACAAGAACAACTTCCAGATCAGAAGCCTGATGAAACAATTCGCAAGTAAAAAACGTTACAGCACCAAAAAATATTCTTGTCAGAGAAAATATAATGAAGCGTGACTTATGCTATGTTTTAATATATTTTCTCAGACAAGAATATTTTTTGGTGCTGGAACTTTTTTACTTTCGAGATACAGATCAGTAGTCTTAGTCATAAAGGTCATAGTGAGCAGTCAGTGATAAGTATGTTATTTGCAGGATTAGGGTTAAAGTACTTTCTGTGTATACACATTTCCCTATACAACACCCAATATATTAACTAGCCTTGTATGTTCTTGTCAAGGCTGTACTGGTATCATTTTTACATCTCTCTAGGACACTTTTATGCTGACTAAGTAGCTTATTTAGAAAGTCCACCTCAGTACTTCCTATTACGTTAAACTCAAGTATGTAAAACTATCCAGTGTCACTTCTAGATTTTCCCTGAAAGCTTTACCACAACATACTGCGGAAGAAGTAACTACTTTTTTTTTTCAAATATATGTGTTATGTTGGTAATGTAAATGTAATACAAAAATATATGGTTTATCTACACTCACCGGCCACTTTATTAGGTACACCTGTCCAACTGCTCGTTAACACTTAATTTCTAATCAGCCAATCACATGGCGGCAACTCAGTGCATTTAGGCATGTAGACATGGTCAAGACAATCTCCTGCAGTTCAAACCGAGCATCAGTATGGGGAAGAAAGGTGATTTGAGTGCCTTTGAATGTGGCATGGTTGTTGGTGCCAGAAGGGCTGGTCTGAGTATTTCAGAAACTGCTGATCTACTGGGATTTTCATGCACAACCATCTCTAGGGTTTACAGAGAATGGTCCGAAAAAGAAAAAACATCCAGTGAGCGGCAGTTCTGTGGGCGGAAATGCGTTGTTGATGCCAGAGGTCAGAGGAGAATGGCCAGACTGGTTCGAGCTGATAGAAAGGCAACAGTGACTCAAATAGCCACCCGTTACAACCAAGGTAGCCAGAAGAGCATCTCTGAACGCACAGTACGTCGAACTTTGAGGCAGATGGGCTACAGCAGCAGAAGACCACACCGGGTGCCACTCCTTTCAGCTAAGAACAGGAAACTGAGGCTACAATTTGCACAAGCTCATCGAAATTGGACAATTGAAGATTGGAAAAACGTTGCCTGGCCTGATGAGTCTCGATTTCTGCTGCGACATTCGGATGGTAGGGTCAGAATTTGGCGTCAACAACATGAAAGCATGGATCCATCCTGCCTTGTATCAACGGTTCAGGCTGGTGGTGGTGGTGTCATGGTGTGGGGAATATTTTCTTGGCACTCTTTGGGCCCCTTGGTACCAATTGAGCATCGTTGCAACGCCAAAGCCTACCTGAGTATTGTTGCTGACCATGTCCATCCCTTTATGACCACAATGTACCTTCAGCAGGATAATGCGCCATGTCATAAAGCTGGAATCATCTCAGACTGGTTTCTTGAACATGACAATGAGTTCACTGTACTCCAATGGCCTCCACAGTCACCAGATCTCAATCCAATAGAGCATCTTTGGGATGTGGTGGAACGGGAGATTCGCATCATGGATGTGCAGCCGACAAATCTGCGGCAACTGTGTGATGCCATCATGTCAATATGGACCAAAATCTCTGAGGAATGCTTCCAGCACCTTGTTGAATCTATGCCACAAAGAATTGAGGCAGTTCTGAAGGCAAAAGGGGGTCCAACCCGTTACTAGCATGGTGTACCTAATAAAGTGGCCGGTGAGTGTAGTATGCAGTAAGGAATAATAGTCACCGCACAGCTCCCTCCCCACTTCCATTCCAATAGTGCCTATATGGCTGGTAATGCCTACAACATGGGTCAAACTGTGGCCACTGACTGCTTGAGGGTCATTGCTAGCCAGTTCCTGCTTTGTTGGAATGGGAGAAGAAAGTGGAGTGCAACAGGATCCCGGGCACCATCAGAATGACAGTATTTAATTTTTCTTATATGCCTGGAAAACCCTCAGGAAAACTGTTCATATCATAGCAGAAAACAACCTAGTATGATTTCATTTCAAAGATCAAAGGTATTATAATACCATAATAGTAGATTTTGCTATGATTGTTTAGAGAATATTTTGACAACTGAAAAAAACATTCTAAATGGAGTTATTTCGACAGCATGTGTATGGAGTTCTGCAAGCCCCAAGACAGATACATGGGGCACACATAATAACAAATCTGCTATGTTTACAATGAATGCTCACCTCTATTATTGATATGACAAATACACCATACATTTAGCCATACATACAAATATCGAGGAAAAAAAATATAACCTAAAAAATATAACCCAAAACAATGATACATAATGAGAACTACAAAATAGTAGAAGAAATAAAATGGCCTATATGTAAGATTTACCAAAATAAATAAATACAAAGGTGACTCTCGTGCATAGTACAAAAGGAGGTAACAGCTTTGAATTGAATGTAATATCAAAGCCTCCTAACAAGTAATGTGCTGAAAAAGTTAAGTAAAAATAGTGCCACATGTACCTGGCAAAAACTTATGTCAAAAACATCACCACTGTCAAAAGAGTATCCCATGCAAGCAGGGTACAGAACCTCATGTGTATCGCGCTTAGCTGGGCTTCCTCAGTGGTCACCTAATAATTCTGGTGCACCCCAGGAGGTCCCGTACACCACAAATTGAAACCTACACCCATTAAAGAAATACAGTATGTGTAGCTGAGACCTGTCCGCCCTGGCTTACATTGATCCCCACCTTGTTCTGCCAAATTTTCTCAAAAATGATAAGCAACTTGGAAAATGAACATAGTGATGCACTTTAGACACATTTTTTAGAGCAAATGGCCATGCGACAAAAATACCAATTTTGCAGCAAGAAACTGGCATAGTAACTTATTTCCCCTAGTATGTTACATTATATACAGAAAGGGTAATATCACCTGAAAACAAACTCAGCATTCATCTTAGTTCCCATACAAGTGCCTCACCAGACTTATCTAAAATACATATATTATATATATATGAAGTATGACAAGAAAAGTTTCAGATAAATGACCAGTTTTATGTTTTCATTGTTGTGGCAACTTAAAAGCAATTTAACCATGGTGAAAATACCTTAGACGCGACGATAAGTATTGACATAGAAAACAGGAAATATCTTGGCAGTAAAATGTACTTTTGGCTGTTCACTATAGGCTGACATCAGCCAGCTGTTATCGTAATGGATGATGTCACTTGTATAGGCTTAGCAAGAGACAGACAGATAGAATGATGAGAAAATTAGCCATCTCTATTCTAGCGTTTCTAACATTGTACCTGGTCAACTATTTTCACTTTCTCATGATCGAGACTTTACATACAAAAACTGTTAAAGGGGTTGTTCCAAGATACTAACCTATCACCTAAGGGTCTGATTGGCAGGGATTCCACCGCTTGGAGACCCCATATGAATGGAGTAACAGTCAAGAATGTGCACTGCCGCTGCCATTTAAATTCAATGGGAATGTGAGCGATAGCTGAGAACTGTACTTAGCTGTCTTTAGAAAGTTGAAACATTGTAACTTGAGACATACCTGTACAAAAAAGTATGGAGAAGTAGTACGTATTTGGTTCTGAAAGTTTTTCAAAATGTAATCCCAAGTAAGTATTTTACCTTTGTGGAGGCCATTTCCAATGGTAAAAATACTCACAGCTTGAACACTGATCCAAGGGTCAATATCTAGACCACTGGGATAGAACATAAAACACTAATGAGCAATAGGTCAAACTGTATCCTACAGTATCCTAAACATTGTAACTAAGAAGAGTCATTGTATATAGAAGAAAAAGATGTCCCGCAGACATGTTTGTTTTTCAGGCCTTATGTTGTAACTGTTGGCTGAAGGCCCAAACAGCTCTGTCTGCTGATGTTCTTGTTGGTGTCTGTGGGTAAAGCCTAAAAAACATCCATTAGCAAGGACTTCTGCAGAGACGTTAACCTACATGTTAATGGGGTTGGCATGTGAATGACTATATATGAAACTACTATGAAGGGTGCATTTCCATACATTACAATAATAGGGATTTAGCGTTGTTGCCTTTCCTAGAAAAGAGGCAAAATATGCAAGTTTTGTCAAAAGTATTTGTACACAAATAGACTATTGCAACTGAATGATCCATAATACAATGAAAGATGTCAGCCCACATATTTTAGCACTGAAGTTACAGGGAAATCACATTTCCTTCAGATCTCTTAAAGCCCATGGCTGCTGCTGCTCAGCATTGTCTCCACTAAGATAAGATCTTATCAGTTATTTGTGATCCATAAGAAACAGACTCTAGTAGTAACAAACTGACCCCAACCTGACCTCCCTGTGTTACTTTTGTTACTTTGGATAATTCGGAAGCTGGATATCTATAGCAATCCCATAACTCTGGTGGACTAGTCCAACTCCGACCCCTACTTATTAATGGAGCTATTCCGATAATAAGCATTTTAGGGATTGCTATATGTGAACGAGGGGTAAGATTGCACGAGTATTTTGGTGCGTTTTCATTAGCAAATCTACCTCAATATGTATTTTTGCAATATATATAATATATACTATATTAAATAGGGGATACCCTTTCTACAATTTAAAGAATTGTCTAGGGATATGTGTTTTTCTATGGAATCCTGTTCCTAGTAACTGTAATCTTTATGTGTGAGTCACACTTGCAAGCATCAACCATCACTGTATAATACAGCAAAGACCCGGCAGCTCCTCAGTGACCACCATATTTAAATACCCAACATTTGCTGTACTATTACGGCAGATGTCAGGAAGAGGTTAAAGGGATCCTATCATCAAAATGCAATTTTTTCTAGGTACCACGATGGAATAGACTTAAGAAAGGCTATTCTTCTCCTACCTTTCGTTGTCATGCAACAGTGTAAGTGGCCATTTTCTTGTGGCCCGGGCATGTGCAGTCGGCTCTGCCCGAGGCCTAGAAAATTGAAAACCCAGGACGGAAGAAGACGCACAGAGAAGCAGGTTGCTGAAGAAGATGGAGGTGTTGCTGGAGAGTTCTCTCGCAGCATTGGGGACGCCCCCAGTGCTGTGAGAGAACTCATTTGCATACTGACAAAAACAGGGATTACAGGCAAACGGCAGCACAAAGAAGACAACAAAAGGTAGGAGAAGAATAGCCTTTCTTAAGGCTATTCCGACGTGGTACCTAGAAAAAATTGCGTTTGAATGATAGCATCCCTGTAAAGTCTCAATCCCTGTCTATGTATGGTCTCACAGCAAACAATAAATATCATAGTAAAAACAAAACCACAAGAAGGAAAAAAAACTGCCCATAGATCCCTAAGATATGATTGTGTGGAGGAACAGAGGGTACAGAAGGGTACAAAAAAAATTCTGCTACACTGAAAGTTCCAAAGAACACAGAGGCTTCCATAGTTTTAAAATGGAAGTTTAGAACAACCAGGATTCTTACGATATAGCTGGCCATGTAGAAGAGTGGCTAGAAAGAAGTCTCTCCTCAGTAAAAGACACAAGAAAGCCCACCTGGAGTTGGCAAAAAGCACCTAAAGGACTCTAAGACAATGAAAGGCAAAATTCTCTGGTCTGATGAGACCAAGATTGAACTTTCTGGGCTTATTTCTAAGCATCATTTTTGGAGGAAACAAGTCACTGTTCACTCCCTGCTCAATACTATCTCTATAGTGAAGCATGGTGGTGGCAGCAATATCCTTTGGGAGTGTTTAGAGGTTGTGACAGAATGTTCAGGGTTGAGGGAAAACTGATTGGACCTAAGTACATGGATACTCTTAATGAAAATCTGATCGAAAGTGCTCTGGAGCTCAAACTGGGCCAAAGGTTCACCTTACAAAAGACAATGACCTTAAGCACATAAACTGGACATCACAGGAGTGGCTTGAGGACAATTCTGTCAATGTCTTTAAAGGGGTTTTCCAGTCATTTTTTTTTTTTAATTGTCTGTTGGTGCTAATAAGCACACCCATATACCTTTAGCAGTGTTTTGAGTGATTTTTGTGTTTCTCTGGGAGTTCTCTTGTTTACATGGTGTAGCTTCCTGTGCTTCTATCCTACAACTGTTTCCACCAATTAATAGATCTGTCCCTGATATATCCATTGCAGTCTCAGGCCTTACTATAACTCCTAGGCAGTATGCCTGCTGCCTCAGGGTCATGTTTGACGCAGACCTTTCCTTCACCCCTCATATTGAATCACTTGCACGTTCATGTCACCTCCACCTCAAAAACATCTCCAGAATACGCCCTTTCTTTACCAGAGATACACTAAAGACACTTATTGTCTCTCTGATTCATTCTCGCCTTGACTACTGTAACTCCTTACTAATCGGTCTTCCCCTCACTAAACTCTCCCCTCTACAATCTATTCTGAATGTAGTGGCCAGGCTCATCTATCAGGCTAGACGCTACAGCGATGTCTCTAGTCTGTGCCGGTCGCTACATTGGCTGCCTATTGAATATATAATAAAATATAAAGTTATTACTCTCATCCACAAGGCTCTCCATAATGCCGCACCTCCCTACATTTCCTCCCTCATCTCTGTCTACCGCCCAACCCGTGTTCTCCGCTCACTCAATGACCTAACACTTACCTCCTCTATCATCAGAACCTCCCACGCTCGTATACAAGACTTCTCCCGAGCTGCACCACTTCTCTGGAATGCTCTACCCCGGACAATCAGATTAACTCCCAATTTCTACAGCTTTAAGCGCAAACTAAAGACACATCTCTTCAGACAGGCCTATCACAATTCCTAATGTCAACCCTTCCGTACTACAATTAGAATCCCTAAATTTTAACCCTCCTCTGTCCCCGCTCCCACACTACCCCAGTTGATATGGTGCCTTTTCAGCCTAACTTATCTGTTAAAGCTCCATCCACATGTTAAAGGTCACCACTAGTGACGGCTCATACAGTATTATTTGTGTAATGACAGTCACCTCTATTACAGAATTGTCTGAATACTGTATAAGCAATGTCGCCCCTGCTACCTCTTGTGTCACCCCCTCTACCTCATAGATTGTAAGCTCTCTTGAGCAGGGCCCTCAGTCCCATTGTGTGAAATGAAGTTCTTTGTTATGTATCTGTCTGTATCTGAACCCTACAAATTGTACAGTGCTGCGGAATATGTTGGCGCTATATAAATAAAATGTATTATTATTATTACAACTATCATAATGCTTTGCTCTCTCCCCCTCCTCTCACTCCCTCACAACCCCTCCCAGTCTCCCTTTATAGCTTGCCCACTACTAGTCCTTCCCAACTAATTCAGCCCACCTGAACCCCCCCTCCCGCCCCACCACATCATACATACCTGTCTTCCTGTCTCCTCCTCTTCTTGACATGTCCTGGAGCACTGGCACTGCAGGCCTACCATGCTGCCTGGAGCTGGGCCCGACGTCACTTTCAGAAGTGATGTCACGGCTCAGCTCTGGACCAAAAGCAAGAGAAAATAGGTAAGTATTGTTGCCAGCTTCCCATACATTATTTTGCATACGTGGGGAGCTGTCACACAGAACAAGAGGAGGCGACCTTCCCTGGATGATGTGTCAGGCCAAAAGATCCAAAAGAAGTGTTAAGTATAATGGGGTTGGGGGGGGGGGTGAGACCTTTACACTAACTTAACGGGTCAGGATCTGGGTTACTCTGAAGACCTGTTACATCAGTGGAAAGGTAAAAAAAATGACCTGCATATATTACTGAAAACCTATACAATATGGAAAAAAGATATAGTAGAAAATTGGAGGGGAGGGGCAAGGAGGATTTAACCCAGAATTGTAAATTTATCCTGGACAAACCCATTAATTGGCCCAGCCGAAGTCCTCACTTCAGCCCAATCACAAGAGAATTGAAAATGACTGTCCATCAACAGTCCCCATTCAAGCTGTCCATCAACAGTCCCCATCCAGTCTGACAAAGCTTGAGAAGAAGGGCAGAAAATACCCCAAACCAGGTGTGGCATTATACCCAAGAAGACTGGAAGCTGTAATTACTGCCAAAAGTGTTTCAGCTAAGTACTAAGTAAAGGGTCTCAATACTTTTGTCAATGCAATATTTTAATTTTTTCTTTGCAATAAATTAGCAAAGATTTCTTCTTTTCAAATATCTTTTTATTGAGTTTTGGTCAGAAAAATAAAGTTGAACAAATGACATCAAAGGCATCATAATATAGATTTCCAATACTGAGAGAGCTTTGGTAGCTTAAGTAAGTAATATCATAACAATTTGAGATCAATATAATAAAACAGGAGTGAATGACTCAACATCTATGGAGAGCAGTGCAAGAGAGAAAAATAGAGTTGGGGTTCATGAGGGGTCCGTAGAAATGGTACTCAAGGGAGACTGTGCCCACCAATATTTCATTGATGAAAACAGATTTCTAACATTGTTTTCAGAATGAAGTATTACCTGCAGAATAATGGTGGAGGACTCTTGTTTTAATTGTTTGTACAACAAAAGAGACAAAAGTGAAGGGTCTGAATACTTTCCGAGTACATTGTAGACTTTTGTTTATATGATTTCTATTAATTTTTTAAAGTGCAAACATAATCTGGAATCTGCTGCTTTTCATACTTTCGGTAAGAAGCCATGTCCCAGATGGAAATGTTATCTGGAAGAATTTCCAGGAAGCTCATCATTTGCCTGCCTCCTCTGATTGAAACAAGAAGGACAGAGGTTAACAAGTGGAGAGGGGGTGGTGAAACACACACAGAACTTGCCTGCTGCCAGTTAAAGTGCTCTTGCCTTGACTTTACTGTGCTCTAACATACTTGTCCATAGACAGCAGTACAATTATTTACATATGTTGTTGCAAAATTTCCTCTTATCATGGCTTTCCTTACACATCTCCGCACAAAAAATCTGTGCGTGTCTTACAAGATAAATAGCACTGCCACTCAAACATAAACAGGATCTGCCATTTGCTCACTGTTTTGCAGAAGTGACAAGACTACTCTCAGCAAAACGCTAGCCGTGGGAGGAATGACCACATTTAGTTATACCAGTAAATCTTTTTTTGAAAAAAAAAAAAAAATTACGGACAACACATACTCAGACATACAATGAAAAGATAAAGATTACTATTTGGATAGATGGAGAAAAGTTCTGCTACACATCTTAAATAGCAGGAGCCATGAAGTGACATCACTTTCCACAGGAATGCCTTGAGTTGCCCAATATGTGTTATGTTATGCTTATGTGACACAACAGGCGGTATCAATTGCAATATACTGAACCTAATGTGTAACCCAACACTGTTGCAGTAACCATTTTGCAAAGGCTCTTTGGAAAATAAACACAGATCGATGTCCATGTTGAACTTCTCTACTTTTCCCTTGAACTTCTGAATTTTTTTTAAATGGTGAAGTTAATTTGTATCATGTGACATCATAAATCATGTGACATAGATGGATTTTTCATCATCCAGTGGCCAGATGTTTCACAGGCAACATTTGTGTATAAGGGTCATATTCCTTAGAAGCTTAAAGGGGTTGTCCAGCTCCTTGACATCATTGGGGTCAAAACTATAGACATGGATTGGCTCAGCAGTCACATGTCCTTGTCACAACTTTATCCCCAAAGGCCAGTGCACAGAGACTAACAGGGGATCCAGGGAGCAATGGCCTGGAAACAAAGGGGATGGGAAGGTAAATATTTCTTAGTTTGTTATTTTATGTCATTCTAAGCTTTTGGTCAAACATTTCAAGGGGATGGAATACCCCTTTAAAGAGGTTTTCCCACTTATGCCATATTCACAGGATTGCTAGGGAACCAGCCAGCAATTGTAAGGACAAGGGTCTACAAGTGCCCCATGTGAATGGAATGATAGTGAAGTGGCCTCTGCTCCATTCACTTCTATGGAACTGACTGGGACTATTGTTCTGACAATCCCTTAGACTTTCATATGGTCCACTCAGGAACCTCTGTTCTCATAATCACTTAAGTTTGGACACAAAAACATGGCGGTGTGAATAGTGACATTGACAAACATTAGGCATATGGGTCATTTATTTTATTTATCTCTGACATCAATGACGGAACATAGTCACTAATATAATAACAAGCCACAAGCCACTCCATCATGTTATATGTGATTGTAGTACATTCACAAATATGTAATAATGGTCAGTGGATGCTACATCTGTGTCACAATAGGGATCAGTGTTCCTACAATCCAGAACATATGGTAAGAATGCAACAAAGCAGGATATAGCTCTCTTTGTTTGGAAGCTGTAGTGTCATCCTTCTCTGGATATCTGCTCCCTCCCGTTTATATGTAATACATTTGTATCTACATGCATATATTAGTTTCTGTAGAAAACTAAAATGGCAGCAAAGCAAACGAGTTGTTAATAATTTTAGAATAACGGTTTTATCACATCATTTTTGAGATCCATAAAGCTACCTAATGTAAGATTTCTAAGAAATACATCCAAAGAGAATAAGATAAGTTTATGCAAGCAAATGCCAAAAACCTAGTCACCAATTAAATTAACTCTTTGTGTGCGAAGGCATCTTTATAACAGTGCTTCCTCAGCATATTCCTTTGTGCAATACAAAAAGCACTGGATTTGTATCCATACACTACACAAGTAGCTCAAAGAGCAGAAAATAGTAACGCGGTTCAGTTTGACAATGCTGTTTGGAATTATCTCCAGGAGACACAGCACAGTATTTAGGAGTGTAATTTACCATCCTTTTTCCATTGTATAACAGACTCCCTCCCGCATCCTTCTCTTGAAAAATCCCAAGCAGCACTTACCCCCAGAAGGCAAACTTTCAGCTCTCGGATAGCCATCCTTTAAAAGGAGTTTTGTTTCCTATAACACATCATCAGGAGACAAGAATTCAACACACAGTCATCTCCAAGGCTCTGCCTGTATGCTCATGTGGATCGCATGCAAATAATTTCCTGACCTAACAAAAAGAAAGAGAGAGAGAGAGAAAGAGGAGGTTTTAATTCCTACAAAACAAACGGAAACCAGTCTGGGCTATTTATGGGCAGTCCAGTCACATGGCCTGCAGACAACTACTCATTTGCTGCTTTCGTAATCTCCCAAAAATGCTGCATATTATACAAAAAGAAGTATAGGGCACAGTGTGTACGGCGGGTAGTTCATGTATTAAGCACATAACATGAGAACACAGGGGAAACCAGCGATTATCTTTTCTTAAAGCACCTTTCGGACTTATTTTACATTAGCATTCGAGCTGAGCTGCAGTGGAAAGTGAATGTCCTCCAGGATGAGGGTGGAGAAAAAGTTCTCTACATATCTCTGGAAAACTTTGCACATCCCAAGGTTTTTTTTTTACCCTTTTGCATTTACTGCTAACATTTCGGGAAATTCTGTGATCTAAGCTTATGTGTATACAGTACTGTGCAAACATTTTAGGCAAATGTGGGAACAAAATGCTGCAAAGTAAGAATGCTTTCAAAAATAGTGTGGTAATAGTGTTAATAGTTTATTTTTGTCAATTAACAAAATTAATTGAATGAACAAAAGAGGAATCTAAACAAATTTGCCCTCAGATTTGCCCCATTAGTTCTTCTAGGTACACTTGCACAGTTTTCAAAGAAAGTCAGCATGGTGGCTGTACAGCTTGAAGAACATCTTGAATAACTTAGCATGGATTTTCTGTGGATATAGGCTTGCTCATATCCTTTTGTCTCTTCATGTAATCCAACACTTGATGAGGGTGAGATCTTTGGAGGTTATATCATCACTTCTAAGACTCCTTCTCCAAAGGGTGAATGACCAATCCACCATATAGGTCATCAGTATCAGAAACGTGGGGGTTCGATAACTGGACCCTGCATAGATCATCTATTTCGGCAGCCACTGGGTGTGCAGTGGATAGGGACCTGAAGCAGACTGCTACTATTCATATAATAGGAGCAGAGAGGCAATTAACGGGACCACTGCTGTATAGTGGACAGGGATACTGCTCTGTTCCTATTACTTGTATAAGAGCAGACTGTTCTGTGCATGGTCTGGGTTTGCAACTTCCACAGATCAGATACTGATGGATAGATGATCTGCATGTAAAATCCATTTGGGGCCAGAAAACCCCTTTAAGACTAAGGCTCCACAAGCTAAACACAGTTTTAAAAAAAACACTGCGGAAATGCACCTTTTTTTTTTCCAGCAGCATCTTTCATGTAATTTTTGCACAATTTTTCTCTGCAGATTTGTCTGCAATGTGTGAATGGGATTAGCCAGAATCCCATTCATTTTGCAAGTACTGTAAAACAGAGTTTTTTGCCATGGCATCTCCGCAGCAGCAAAAATACAGCGTTTTTGCAACATGGGGCTTTAGCTTCACACTACTATTTTTGAAAGCGTTCTTACTTTGCATAATGTTTTCCACATCTGTCTGCATACAATACTGTGAGTAATTTCAAGCTGTAGACCATTCATTAGAAATAATATAATACAATAACCATTGCTTGACAAGTTATCCATTTCTAAAAATAAGTTTTTTACATATTGGAGGACATTGATTTTGTTTTCAAAGAGAATTCTGAAAACTGATTTGTTTCTGTCATAAATTGCTCTTGTTTTCATTACTGTATTATCCATGTGGCTGTAACACACTGAATTTCCCCATGGTGGGACTACTAAAGGATTATCTAATCTTATCTTATTTTATAATACCCCTAGTGTCTTGTTTGAAGTATAAGGAAAACAGTGGTGGATGTTGACCAATCTGGGTTTGGTCAATATCGACCATTGTTTTCCTTATACTTCAAACAAGAGACTAGGGGTATTATAAAATAAGATAAGATAATCCTTTAGTAGTTCCATCATGGGGAAATTCAGTGTGTTACAGCCGCATGGATAATACAGTAATAAAATTCAAGAAAGAACACACACAGGCTTATAGCAGATAGAAAAGATACTAGGTATCATAGCAACTAAAAAGAAAAGAAAGACTTTAGGATCATTTACTTCTCTATGTGGAGAGATCTTCGCTTAGCCTAATGTTAATTATATAGCCTGACTGCAGTTGGGAGGAAGGATCTTCGATAACACTCCTTCTCACACTTAGGAACATGGGAAGAATATGCAAATCTGTCTCCCAAGATGTAAACAGGGAGACAGTGCCTCTGTTATGCTGCCCTCTATAGCAAGCACCCTGAACAACATGCCCGACTTCCCAGAAGCCTTTGCTGCATGATGCGAGGTTATAACCAAATCAATTTCTCAGCTACGGACGGCACCATTTCTGTCTCTTTGGACATCATCAGCGCAGCCTAGAGAGAATTGATTTGGTTTAAGTGAGAGGCTGAAAGACCAGATTGTGGGGATAACGTCTATCCTTAGGGAGAGACCACCTTCTCAGGTGTGTGGAGACTTATACAGCCATAGTTGCTCCACTGCAAAGGAACATGGGAAGAATATGCAAATCTGTCTCCCAAGATGTAAACAGGGAGACAGTGCCTCTGTCATGCTGCCCTCTATAGCTAGCACCCTGAACTCACACTTAGGGTGAAGCAGTCGGTCACTGACAGTGCTGCCCAGTGCTGTCACGGTCTCATACATGGGATGGGTTGTTCTCCAGCATGGAGCTCACTACAGACAGTGTCCTTCTATCACCAACCATCTGTACTGGGTCCACTCTGAAGAAGATGGCTGACTGTTGGGGACATTAAATTGTCCTCGTAAGAGTATGTTGCAGGGTTCCAAATTAAATAATTAATTAACAGGCCTAGATGGGCTACCACCCATTGGGCCTGGAGAACCACACACATACACACGCAGCTGATAGTGTATCAAGTGAGTTCTGATTTATTGTTACAGAGAGTCAATATTTATACAGACAAAAGCAGGTTGGACTTATGACATAACATAACATACCAGGATTGGATGTGGAATGGTAGCCTCTATCCATTGGCTAAAGCATTACATTCCACCAGGAAGCTAACCCCCTACAGTCACTGTATACAGTATGTGTATCTCAAGGCTCAGAAGACAATTACACATCAAAGACTTTTGTGTCACTTCTTGGATCTAACTTCCAGTGTTTCTATAGGCATCCTGTGTTACACACCCTATATTGACAAGACAGAGGTGCAGCCCTAAAGCTGATCAGATTCATGAGGATTCATTAGCATTCCATTTCCTTATTACCTAGAGAAGAAAAGGGTTTTCCTTCTTTGATCCCCATAGCATCTCCATGTTAATTAGTCTAACCACTTCCTTTTGAGACAAGACTTATCTTTGCTAGAGAAAGAGTTATGACAAAATACAAGATAGAAGATATGATCCTAACACTGACGATACCACATGAACAGATGGTTGGGTTCCCCAGGACAGAGCTGGCCCTTCTAACCAGCCTGTCAAGTCTATTTCTATCTAACCCCAGCAGGCCACTCTGAAGAATATGGCTGATGCTACTACAGAGTTGAAAAAGGCCCTAAGAAGTGCCCCCTGGACTCCAAAGGCCATCCGCCTCCTGAGCAGGTAAAGTCTGCTGTGACCCTTTATGTGCAGCACATTCAGGTGATCAGCCCAAGTCCACCACCATCTTCTTGGTCTTCCCAGCATTAATCCTGAGGTGGTTCCACTGACACCATTCCACAAAGCCCTGGTTTAATTTTCTGTACGTCCTGTCGTTTCTGTCTGTGACGAGATCTACTATAGCAGAGTCATCGGAGTACTTCTGTAAGTAACAGCTGGATGAGTTGTGCCTAAAGTCAGCAGTATACATTGTGAAGAGGAAAGGGGCAAGAACTGTACATTGTGGTGCCCCTGTACTACAGATCACGCCTCAGGCTCTCACATACTGAGGTTGGTTTGTGAGGTAGTCTAGGATACAGTTGGACAGGTGTTGGTCCACTCCAACAAGGTCCAGCTTGTCTCAAAGTAGCCCTGACTGAATGGTGTTAAAAACACAGTGTTCCCTGGTTTCTCCAGGTGAAAAAGAGCTCTGTGAGGAAGGAGAATGATGGCATCATGCACCGCAAGGCCCAGCCGATAGGCAAACTGGAGGGGGTCGATAGCACAGCTCAAAAGTGGTCAGAGATGTGTCAGGACCAATCTCTCTAGGACCTTCATAATGGTATATATATGTAATTTTGTCAAGGAACCTGTGGCAGAAATCTAAGGCAAAACCTCAGGCTTGTGCCATGGTTTGTAGGCTTGACTGGCATGGGTCTACAGAATCATTAGCCCCTTAATGTGGCTAATGTATGTGTGTGTCCACCTGCCCAGACCTCAGTGCTAATTTATTACAGAAGCTATGGCAAGATAGGTTATAAACAATCTGAAGAAGGATACTTTATTAAACCATTTCTGGCCAATCATAATCTTACGTGTAGCCAACTTAAAGTCTCTAGGGTGCAAAAGATTTCTGTTGCTTATGTAGCAAATTCCTCCTGCAAAGCATATTTGTATCTTTGTCAGATAATACTTAAACTTAAAGCATACCTGCTGTTTCTTTTGACTTTCCAAGATAAGTTGCCATGTGTGTACTTAAGGAGTAACATTTTTTCGGGTCAGCCAATAACTTATATTATGCATTATTTAACCATTAGCCCTCTGCAGGCTATATCTGTTAGGAAACTCAATGTGCTAAACTGCTATCTTCTGTTGCCTTAATGTTCCCATGCCAACATATGAAGCTTCTGCAATTTTTAGTGCTCTGCTATTCTGATCCAGTCAGCAGCTGAGGAAGGTTATTTAAACTCCATTCCTGCCCATGCAAGTGCCTGCTATTAATTTGTACTTTATTCAGGCTCTGGACTCAGATTGTTTGCGCTGGATTGCTGTATTACTGATCATTGGCCTGGCAATTCGCTTGTCTTCTGATTTTGTCTATGGGAATACCTCTTGGATTGACCTTTTGGCTTGGACACATTCACTCTTCTGATTCATCCCTTTGATTTAGATCTGACTTGTGAGTTTGTTGCAGGTTATGGTAAGACTTTAGTTTGTAGAGCGTTTATTTCTAAATTTGGTGCAAGTCCATTTGGTTTCATGGCTGGCACTGGTGAAGATATTTAGATGTCCAAGATCTATCGCTCAGCACTGTGTGAGATTTAGATAGCTTATTTACTACTTTTGTTCTCAGCCAGATCCTGCAATTTCAGGATGATATCTGTAGTTTTCATTATTCTCTGAGCTTGTGGGTGCAGACTAGCTGCGCACAGTATGGATGGAAAATCTGCCATATAACTCAGTCTCAGTTTCACTAAGAAATAGCCCCAGGGCCATGCAGGATACATATAGAAGTACTAACCTGTACTGATGTGAGTTCATTGCTTTAATACTAAAAGGGAGTTTCTATTGCACTCCAAAATCTGCATAAATCTGAGTTTATTCTCTTTATCGCCTGCATTTCTGCTCATTCCTCCACCTTGCCCTCTCCATAGATTTCTATACAGATAAATCAGCAATTGTCTCAACATGGACATAGCAGTGCTTTTCAGAGAGAAATAAAGCTTATCTGAGGAAGGGGAAGTGTGAAAACGGCCTGATAAGAGCAGAAAGAGGCATAACAAAGGTATATTACAAAGTTTCTTAGAATATAAATGGGATTTTAGGTTTCATCATGTTGAATATATCCTGAGTATAGGTCATCATTATCAAAAAAAGACCCCAGCGACTCTATGGTGCTGTGCGGAGACTCTTCTCTAATGATGACCCTATGAGCCCAATCTCAGGCAACCCAGACTTCCCTGCTGCTCTTCAACCCTCTTTCATCTTCCATTCCATGGGTCACCCATCCTTAGATTCCATCGGGTTCTGTTGACCTCCTCCTACACTCTTAGCTGCTCGCCCTGACCCCAAACTCTGACTCAATTGCCTCTCATTGTTGCTCTTAAAATGTCTAACAACCTCCATAGGATTCTATTACCTTTTGAACTCTTGTGCCTCTCATCTAGTGCTCCAACTCATACTGTCTCCCTCATTTACGGTATGCTCATGGAGGATTCCGCCAACAGTCTTCCAGAATTCACAAGTAGTTGGGAGAGGTAATCGGGGGTCTCGTTCCCGTCAGATGCATGGTCCTCAGCTTTCCAGGCGTGCCACAATTTCTCCTTATCCCGCAAAGCACAAAACTACAAGATCCTCTCTAGATGGTACAGAGTACCCTCTGCCCTTCATAAGAATTACTTCTCCATTTTGGACAGATGCTGGAGATGTAATATTGATATGACGACAGCACCAACCAGCGAAACACCGTGTGCCCCATACCACACAATCATGCTGTTGGTTGTGTGTGTATGCTGAAATACAAGCAATGTTTAAACACCTTCTAGACATTTGATGCACATGTATGTCATAATGTCGAACATGGAGAGATCTCAGAATTTGGCAGGTGTAGGATGAATTATACACCAGCTCCAATTGTACCTGTTAATCATTATGATTGCATGGTCAATTGTGATAGCCTTATCTAAGCCATTCTGACAAATGGTAACCATGATGGAAAGTATCCCCCATCCCATCATACTTACTTGCAGAATAAAGGTAATATGTCATTTTTACCAAAAATGGACACCATAAATATGAAACCTATAAGAAAATGGTGCAAAATCCCAATCCCACCCCTTTCCTAATTATATTGTAATGTCTATTATTGTAACTATTGTAATGTCTTAGCTGGTCCAAGTAAGGCCTGGTTCATATCTGCTTTGGGTATTCCGTTCGGGGAGTCTGCAAGGGGACTCCCCGAATGGAATAACGAACACATAGACAAGCAGTGAGCAGTGAAAGCACACGAACCCCTTAGACTATAATGGAGTCTGTGTGCTTTCTGCGCAGAGTCCGCACAGGTCATGTGGACAGGAAAGTAGTTTATGAAGTACTTTTCTGTCCACATGTTCCATGCAGACACCGCGCGGAAAGCACATGGACCCCATTATAGTGTATGGGGTCCATGTGCTTTCATAAGCTCACCGCTTTCCAATGCGTTTGGTAATTCCATTCGGGGGGTCCCTATGTCGATTCCCCGAATGGAATACCAAACGCAGATGTGAACCAGGCCTAAAATTATCTTTGTTTATTAAACTGGAAACAGTGGACACTAGCAATATTGAATCAGAAGATACTGGCTGACAAGGAGAGCATGCTTACTGGGATGCTAGCGGGGTATCATTTTATTTGCAGCTTATTAATAAAGTAAATTTTTATATAAATGTGACATTTTCTGTTTCCCTGTCTGTCTTTTTGACATACACTGCACTACCTCATGTTGCTTTATAACTACTCTTTGCCTTGACCACAGGCATCTGTCTAACCAAGATTGTTTATTTGTCCTGTAAACCACCACTGAGATATTTCCATTGGACTGCAAAAGATCACTTTTTACTGTTTTTCCTTTGTGTGCCCAGTTTTGTGTTTGAAGTCGTTTCATGGTGTAAGTGTATAAATTGAAACCAAGCTAAATTCTGTATGTAAAAAAAGAGGAAAGCTGGGTTGCCATTACTAAATTAGTCAACTGTGGAAAGTTTCCTTTTTACAATAACATTACCTCAACATGGAGCAAGAAATTCCTTATGTTACGCTACAACCAGCTGTTTATGCCTTAGCATAACAATGAATGGGCATGGCTGAAGAAAATATTGAAGCTCAAGGGATATCTGTTCTAGTATACAACCGAATAGAATGATAAAAGGGGAAGAAAGATAGGGACCTCCTCTTCCCATCCTCTGTTCTTTCCTTTTCCACATCCAGTATCCTTTTATACATTGAGAGAGACATACTGGGCGACAGATAGTATTTCACATTTTCATATCTAAGAAAAGCTTGGAGAATCCAATTGAGTGTAACAGCCCTATCTCAAACATCTTCTGACATTGAGTCAAAGGGACTATTGACTACAGTCCAAACCAAAAGACTTGATCAGTTATCGTACACTGTTATACCATGATTATCTGTATAAGGATAGATCAATTTCTGTATATTTCAAAGAAAGCTCCTTTAACCAGTTCCTACCTATTTACTATATATACAGTCCTATGAAAAAGTTTGGGCACCCCTATTAATCTTAATCATTTTTTGTTCTAAATATTTTGGTGTTTGCAACAGCCATTTCAGTTTGATATATCTAATAACTGATGGACACAGTAATATTTCAGGATTGAAATGAGGTTTATTGTACTAACAGAAAATGTGCAATATGCATTAAACCAAAATTTGACCGGTGCAAAAGTATGGGCACCCTTATCATTTTATTGATTTGAATTCCCCTAACTACTTTTTACTGACTTACTGAAGCACAAAATTGGTTTTGTAACCTCAGTGAGCTTTGAACTTCATAGCCAGATGTATCCAATCATAAGAAAAGGTATTTAAGGTGGCCAATTGCAAGTTGATCTCCTATTTGAATCTCCTCTGAAGAGTGGCATCATGGGCTACTCAAAACAACTCTCAAATGATCTGAAAACAAAGATTGTTCAACATAGTTGTTCAGGGGAAGGATACAAAAAGTTGTCTCAGAGATTTAACCTGTCAGTTTCCACTGTGAGGAACATAGTAAGGAAATGGAAGACCACAGGGACAGTTCTTGTTAAGCCCAGAAGTGGCAGGCCAAGAAAAATATCAGAAAGGCAGAGAAGAAGAATGGTGAGAACAGTCAAGGACAATCCACAGACCACCTCCAAAGAGCTGCAGCATCATCTTGCTGCAGATGGTGTCACTGTGCATCGGTCAACTATACAGCGCACTTTGCACAAATAGAAGCTGTATGGGAGAGTGATGAGAAAGAAGCCGTTTCTGCACGTACGCCACAAATAGAGTTGCCTGAGGTATGAAAAAGCACATTTGGACAAGGCAGCTTCATTTTGGATACAAAAATTGAGTTGTTTGGTTATAAAAAAAAGGCGTTATGCATGGAGTCCAAAAAGAAACAGCATTCCAAGAAAAACACATGCTACCCACTGTAAAATTTGGTGGAGGTTCCATCATGCTTTGGGGCTGTGTGGCCAATGCCGGCATCGGGAATCTTGTTAAAGTTGAGAGTCGCATGGATTCCACTCAGTATCAGCAGATTCTTGAGAATAATGTTCAAGAATCAGTGACGAAGTTGAAGTTACGCCGGGGATGGATATTTCAGCAAGACAATGATCCAAAACACCGCTCCAAATCCTCAGGCATTCATGCAGAGGAACAATTACAATGTTCTGGAATGGCCATCCCAGTCCCCAGACCTGAATATCATTGAACATCTGTGGGATGATTTGAAGCGGGCTGTCCATGCTCGGCGACCATCTAACTTAACTGAACTTGAATTGTTTGTCCAAAATACCTTTATCCAGGATCCAGGAACTGATTAAAAGCTACAGGAAGTGACTAGAGGCTGTTATCTTTGCAAAAGGAGGATCTACTAAATATTAATGTCACTTTTCTGTTGAGGTGCCCATACTTTTGCACCGGTCAAATTTTGGTTTAATGCATATTGCACATTTTCTGTTAGTACAATAAACCTCATTTCAATCCTGAAATATTACTGTGTCCATCAGTTATTAGATATATCAAACTGAAATGGCTGTTATAAACACCAAAATATTTAGAACTAAAAATGATTAAGATTAATAGGGGTGCCCAAACTTTTTCATAGGACTGTATGTGTAGGTGGTCCACTCTTAAGCAGCTCAATTAAATCGTGCAACAGAAGAACCCAGAAGCCGGCTCTAACTACAACCAGAGGTCCCCTAGAAAAGGCAGGGATAGTGTTATGGCTGTGATGCAAGGGCAAATAACAGCAAAAACAGAAACTGGATAATAACATCAAGCAGAGGAACAAGCTATTTAAACCAGTACATACACTGCAAGCAAGAGACAGATCCACAAACATCTTCACCAGAGCTAGCTGCAAGGCCAGTTGGATTTGCAGAATTTTACAGTCTGAATTGTCACCATCAGGAATTCTACAGATAAAAAATGCTTAACTAACTGACACCAAACCAGAACCCACAATTGACCTACAGGGCTGGTCAGGAACAGAAGAATGATTGTTCATGCAAAAGGGTCCAAAACCAGGAGTCAGAGGCAGAATCAGGAAATCCAATAGAAGGCCAAAGGTCAGCTCTGAACAGGGGACATCAAAGGCAGAATCAGCAGGCAAATGAATAACCAGAGAACATGTTGAGGGTCAGAATGAAGCAATCCAATACACACACAAACAGGTTTAGTGCCAGGTTATAAAACTAAATTAGCAGGCAAGCTGGGTCAGGAGGGATGGGGCTTATATATGCTTCCTCAGCTGCTAATTGGACAAGCCCAGATAACTTTTGTAACCGCAGAAGCCTGCCAGGTTGACACGGTAAGCAGCCTTTCCGATCACTATGTATACAACTATGGGATTTGTCATGATGCCACTTCCCTCTGACCTGGCAGTCATGTGATCCACAGAGAACCAGGAACTGTAAGAGCTGCTGGTGTGCAGTTCTGCACTTATGGTCAGGAGGCTGCATTATTCCATTAACTAGGGCTAAATGTATCAGCTATTATGATACATGTACAACATTAGGGCTCATTCACACTACGTATACGGCAGCTTATTCTGAACGTAAAACACGTTCAGAATAAGCGGCATATAAAGCAGTTCCATTCATTTCTATGGGAGCCGGCATACGAGCGCTCCCCGTAGAAATGAATGGGCTGCTTTTTTCACTACGAGCGCTCCCATTGAAGTGAATGGGAAGTACTGCGTGTATGGCTCGGCATGAGCCGTACACGCCAGCACTTGAATGGGAGGCTGCAAAAAATGTTAGCGTATTTTCTGCCTCCCATTCATTTTAATGGGGTTTTCAAGGCAGAATCTGCCTGAAGATAGATCATTATGCTTCTTTTTTCCTCTAGCTCAGCAGTTCTCCGACTTTGGGGGTTGAACAACTCTTTCACAGGGGTTACCTAAGACCATTGGAAAACAGATATTTGCAATTGTCTTAGGAATTGAGACACCACTCCAAAGCGGCCTCCGGGATCAGCCTGATGCTCCGGTTTCTGGGAGCACCCACAGCTGTATTGGCGAGATGTGAATGCCGATACTGTTTAATTCTATGACACAGCAGGGAGCTGAAAGGTATTTGCTCTGTCATAGAAGACCACCGGTAGCTGTACAGGATGTCGTGGTGCAGGTGGCATGATGACGACACTGCATTGCGCCACCTGTGCCACTACTACAGGGAGAGTCTCCAGCTGCTCCGCTCATCGTGGGAGCGCAGTAAGGTGAGTACAAGATTTATTGTTTTCTGGTAAGGGAAAGGGATCTTTTAGAGTGGCACACTATTATTTATAGGGAGGGATTAATATTTATATATAAGGGGGCTAGTAGTTATAATGGAAAAACTATTAGACATAAGGTGCACTATTATAAGAGGAATTATTATATATAAGAAGGGCTACTAAATATAAGGGGGCTATTATAAGGGGGAACAATTATATATGAGGGGCTGTTATAAGAGTTAGACATATATATGGGGCTATTACTTATAATGGAGGAAATGTTTTATATAAGAAGTGCTATAATAAGAGAGGAATTATTATATATAAGGAACACTATTATAAGGTGGGTTCAAGACCCCTATAGGGTCTAACAAATGCAAAAAATAAATAAATTTATCTATATATGGTCCTCAGATATATATATACACACACACACAAGTTCAAATTACTCCCCTTTCAACACATATAAAAGTACTTAAATACTGTGAAAAACATGCACGTTAGATATCCTTGTGTCCGAAAACGCTCGCTCTGCAAATCTATAACAATAAGCGGAAAAAAAATCAAAAGTGTCAAACTGTCGTTTTTTCACTGTTTTGCCTTTGATAAAAATTTGAATAAAAAGTGATCAAATCAATAACAATTTCCCACAATGGAATAACTAGAAAGCACACGTGGTCCCACAAAAAAAGGCGCTCTATGCATCCCCGTACACAGAAGTATAAAAAAAAGTTACGAGTGTCAGAATATGGCGACTTTTTTTTTTTTTTTTAACACAGTTTTGGATTTTTGTTAAGGGGTTAAAATGTAACTAAAACCATATAAATTTGGTATCCCCGGAAATCATACTGAAACATAGAATACAGGTGACATGCCATTTTGGCTGCACGGTGAAGATCGTAAAAATGAAGCTCGTAAGAAAGTCGCACAAATGCACTTTTTCTTCAAATTCACCCCATTCTGAATTTTTTTCCAGCTTCCCAGTACATTGTACAGAATAATTAATGGTGGCAACATGAAGAAAAATTTGTCCTGCAAACATTAAGACCTCATTTGGCTCTGAGAGTAGAAAAATAAAGAAGTTATGGGGTTTGGAAGGGGGAAGTCAAAAACGAAAATCGAAAAATGCGTGCGGCGGGAAGTGGTTAAGGATACTATTTTTTTCTGTTATTACATTTTAAAAGCTATAACAGTGGTTCTTAACCAGGGTTCAATCATCGTACCCTAGGCCATATGCACGGTTTATTTTGTGTACCAGTAAAAAAACATATACCTAGGTCTTGAATTTGGAAAAAAATCATATTTGATTTATCACTAAAGAAGGGTTCGGTGAATGTGCATATGAAACTGGTGGGTTCGGTACCTCAAACAAGGTTAAGAACCACTGAGCTATAAGTTTTAAATCTTTTTTTTTTTTTTTTTTTGCAATGAGTTGTACATTGATCTTGATCAAAATGTGATGTGGTCGGAGGATGAAAAAAGGCACAGAATGGAATGTACTCCTAATTGAAACTGTAATATAGAGTCACTTGCGGTTTACCAGTCAAATCTCCAAATTTGGCTGGGAGAAACCACTTCCCAAAGTCCTGGGAAAATGAAGGTGCAAAATGATGATGTGATATGTATGAGGGTTGCAGCAGTCATCCGATTCCTGACTGGCTATTGTTGCCCATAGGACATCAGTGGATGAAGATGGGTGTATACACTGATGAACAGTGAAACAAAGAGTGGGTGGCGCACTCCTCAGATGCAATGACACAGTTGATGAATAAAAGATCCGATTTTTGATAACGCGTTTCAGGGTTTTGTGAACAAACACGTACCCCTTTGTCAGATCTCAAATGTCTAGGATACAAATGTGCAGCAGGTTCCTCTCGAGGATTCCTGGGATGCACGAGAATTTTTACTCACCTGTCCATGCTCCTGTCTTAGCTGTCCTCGCTACATGATGCTGAAGAACATAAACTGTGTGGAGTCCATAAATAGGGGAGTCATATGTTGTGTGTCAGGGGGTTTAAAAAAAAGGAGGTCAATTCTGTGTGGGGGCCATAACATTGGGTCAGATACTGTGTGGGGGGAGCAAAAAAAGGTCATATACTGTGGGGGTGAAATAAGAAAGGGGTCATATACTGTGGGGGCCATAAAAATGCGATCATATACTGTGGGGACAAAAAAAGGGAGTCCTATATTGTGTAGGGAGCTTAAAAAAAAGGGCGTATACCATTTTGGAGAAAAAAAAGGGGTGATATACCATGTGGGGAGCAAAAAGAGGGGGTCATGTACCATATGGAGGGCCAGAAAGAAGGAATTATATACCATGTGGGGAGCCAGAAACGTCTCATAGTGGGCCCCATATGGTATAAATGTTCCTTTATGAACCTCATGTCCTCATTGCAATGGATGTTGGGATAAACAATACATGGCAACTCGCTCTGTGGGAATTTTATGACCTAGGTGTTTAGTTTCACAACAGGCAGGGCATTAAAAGGATAGTATTTATACGGTCAGGTTCCGGTTGAGGCCTTGGCGATTTAGGGCTCGTGCTCAGAAGTTAGGAAATTGAGGGCTAGATAGGCTTTGGTTAGAGTGATATTAGGATGTCCTGAAATCAGCCTGGCCCCTGACCTGCCCCTCAAGTAAACATGTTATCTTGGTAACGCTTGGTTTCTGCACTGATCAGCATGATATCCTACTGAGGTCTGTCTGCAGTTTCAGGTTTGGTAAGAACAGATTTCTTTAATTATTTGCAAGCTCCAGGATTGCTAGTTTATAACCAACTATCTGTTCTACTTTTGGTAGGAGCTACTATCATGGCTATGGTCGTCTGATACATGAGGCCTGGTTTTTATTGATTATACTTACTTACTTTGGTAGAGTTGGAAGGGACCTCAAGGGCCATCGGGTCCAACCCCCTGCGAGTGCAGGTTTTCCTAAATCATCCCAGCTATATATTTATCCAGATTCCGCTTGAAGATTTCCATTGATGGAGCGCCCACCACCTCCCGTGGCAGCCTATTCCACTCTCTCACTACCCTCACTGTCAGAAAGTTTTTCCTAATGTCTAATCTGTATCTCTTTCCCTTTAGTTTCATCCCATTGCTTCTTGTACTTCCTTGTGCTAATGAGAATAGGGTAGATCCCTCTGCACTGTGACTACCTTTCAAATATTTGTAGACTGCTATTAAATCTCCCCTCAGCCTTCTCTTCTGCAAACTAAACAATCCCAGTTCTTTTAGCCGCTCCTCATAGGACATGGTTTGCAGACCTTCTACCATTTTGGTTGCTCTTCTCTGGACTTGCTCCAATATATCGATGTCTTTCTTGAATTGAGGCGCCCAGAACTGTACACAGTATTCCAGGTGTGGTCTGACCAGGGAAGAGTACAGCGGAATAATGACCTCTCTTGATCTAGATTCAATGCTTGTCTTAATACATCCCAGAATTTTATTAGCCTTTTTTGCAGCAGCACCGCACTGTTGGCTCATGTTGAATTTGTGATCTACTATTATGCCCAAGTCCTTTTCCCCTATGCTATCACTTAGTTCTATTCCTCCCATACTATATATGTTTTTTACATTTCTGTTACCCAGATGTAGAACTTTGCATTTGTCCCTGTTAAATACCATTTTGTTCGCCTCAGCCCATTGTTCCAGTGTGTCTAAGTCCTTTTGAATACACTCTCTCTCCTCTCTAGTGTTGGCTATTCCTCCTATTTTTGTATCATCTGCAAATTTTATGAGTTCCCCAATAATTCCATCATCCAGATCATTTATAAAGATATTAAAAAGTACTGGGCCCAGAACAGAGCCCTGCGGCACCCCGCTTTTGACTTTCTTCCAGTTCGATGTGTAGCCATTTAGTATTACTCGTTGTGCCCGATCATTAAGCCAGTTGTGAATCCACCTAACTGATTTTTTGTCAAAGCCATACTTAATCATTTTTTCAATAAGAAGGTTATGTGATACTTTATCAAATGTCTTACTGAAGTCAAGATATACTATGTCCACGGCATTCCCTTGGTCCAACCATTCAGTGATTTTGTTGTAGAAGGAAATCAGGTTAGTCTGACAAGATTTATTGGTCATAAAGCCGTGCTGGCTCTGGTTAATTAATGCCTTCCCATCCAGGTACCGAAGTAAATGTTCCTTGACAATTTGCTCAAAGATTTTTCCTGCTATCGAGGTCAGACTTACCGGCTTGTAATTTCCTGGATCGTCCCTTTTCCCCTTTTTGTAGATGGGGACAACATTTGCCCTTTTCCAATCTAAAGGGACCACTCCTGTTTCCCATGACTTACCGAAGATTATAGCAAGGGGTTCTGTTATTTCCTCTGCTATCTCTTTTAGGACTCTAGGGTGTAAATCATCTGGTCCTGGGGACCTGGTTTCCTGTAACTTGGCTAAGTGCTCTCTTACCAGACCTTCGCTTATAGTCAGCTTGGAGTCCTCCTTCCCCTCATCTCCATCACCATTAATGTTGATATTTCCATTAGTTTCTTGGGAGAAGACGGATACAAAATATGAATTTAGTAGCTCCACCTGCTGTTCCACCATGTTAACTGTTTTAATTGAGTATTATTAAAAGCTACATTTTATTTATATTCAGCCTTTGGATATTGTGACATCAGTAACTGAGGAAGAGAAATAATCAGGAAAAACACCTCCAAACTAATGCAAAATTAAGGACAATGGGGAAATAGAAGAAGGCACTGTGTTACCATGAGGAGCCCTGCTATGTTCATGTTAAGGCTTATACAGTGAGTGCCTCAAGTCACAATAATAATTGGTTCCAAGAGAACCATTGTAAAATTAAACCATCATAACTTGAGCTCATAGATCTTTGGAAAAGTAGTGATTGGTTCTAAAGACCCCAAAAATAAGAAAAAAATATAGAATTAGAAAAAAGGTATCAGATAACTAATCTAGAAATAGCAAATCCTTCCTTACTGGAAGGTGTAAATGACTTTCTATGATGGGAATAGGAGCTTATTCAGGGTGCTGAAAAGTATACACAATACACCTGAAATAACAGTTAGGGAGGGTTCACACAATGTATTTTGGCTCGTAATGTGGCACGTAGACGGCGCCGGAGCTTTTACCGTATACGCTCCCATTGATTTCAATGGGAGCGTGGATCGTATACGCGGCGCTATTTTGCGTCCGCCGCAAAATCATGGCCACAAAATAGTGCCTGTGTATACGATCCACACTCCCATTGAAATCAATGGGAGCGTATACGGCCCGCAAAAGCTCCCGCGGCGTCTATGTGCCAAATTACGAGCCAAAAGACATCGTGTGAGCCCAGCCTTAAAGAGGACCTTTCACCGATTTGGGCACAGGCAGTTCCATATACTGCTGGAAAGTTGACAGTGCGCTGAATTCAATTCGTTCCTCCCCGCTCACACAGCACAGCGCGATAGGCACTGCTGTGAAGAAGGGCGTACCTGGCTAACTGTCAGAAACGCCCTTCTGACTGTAAAGCGCTACGGTACCAGGACCGATAGCGCTTTACCCGGGGCACAGATCAGGAAAGCCGATAGTGCACTGAATTCAGCGCACTGTCAGCTTTCCAGCAGTATATAGAACTGCCTTTGCCCAAATCGGTGAAAGGTCCTCTTTAAAGAGAAGTGCAGAACATGTAATCCTGCACTATACTGTAGAGGGGCGCTACTTGTCATTCTGTGAATGCACTTCACTAATATAGGGGCTTTACCAGTGACATAAACCATGCTGATTTGTTGGAACCTCCTGCTAAGCACTGTATGTTGAATTGAATTTTTAGTTAAAATGGTCCAGAGATCATTCTTTGATGAAAATATTGTATGTTGAGGGCTTTGTGACTTGAGGGAGTGCTCCGTAAAATGAGATATTGTCTTTCTACATTGGAAGGACTAATATACCATAGTATTAACATAACACATACCATAGCTTCACTCTTAGACCTGGTATTTCCTATATAAGTGCAGTTCTTTCAGACATCTGCTTGTGGTTAGTAGTAGAGAAATATCCTTTTTCACCAGCAGACTTTCAGAAATCCTCTTTTTATCTGTAAGTGCATGTAATAACATTGATATTTTTAAGTAAATGAAACATAAAACTTGTTTGTATAGTTTTGCTCACTTTATTTTATGTACTACACTAGGTATAAGCATCAAAATTAAACAAAATGCCACCTAGTGGCAGAATATTATATTATGCTGCAGTTTTGTTTGCCTGTTCTCCTATCCTAAATTCTGCTGCCCTACCTGTGGGTTGCATCTCATGAAGCAGGATGAAATGTGGAAAAAGATTCAATATTATATGGAACTGGATGTAAATCAATGCACAATGAGGCCAGAAGAAATGTAGTATAACATATTGACATTGTAATGTTTCATGTTCCATTTTTTCAGGTTCCACGTACATGTACGGATTACAGAAAAGAAGTTTCTTACCCCATAGGTACGTATGATTCTGATAGCTTTGATTCACAGCTTAATACTCAAAACTTGTAGTAAGACTTAATACAGTCACGAGGCATTCATGCTTGAATAAAGAAAAAAATATTATAAGTATGATATCTTTATTGACTAGCCAGAAAATTATATGTGCAAGAGAAAAGAGCACAACATTTAAGGAAGACCTTTCATCACCTCCAAAAGTTCAGCTCTTTGCATCATTTAATAGGAGCTGCTCCACTGATTCCAGCACAGTTAGAATTTTTTCTCTATCCCCTGCCATTCCTGGTGTCTGATATACTATTGAGGCTCTACTAGCGGAATATAAAATAAAATAAGATAATCCTTTAATAGTCCCACCGTGGGGAAATTTCAGTGTTACAGCAGCATAGTAATACAGATATAGGATAATAAACAGTAGTATATTATAGAAGTAGACACACATAAGCTGAGAAAAAATACTAGGAATCCATAGCAGCTAAGGAAGAAAAGAAAGAAGGAAGACTTCAGGATCATTTAGTTCTCTGTGCGGAGTGATCTTCGCTTGGTCTGATGTAGATTATGTAGCCTGATTATTATTATGTAGCGGTTGGGAGGAAGTACCTCCGATAGCGCTCCTTCTCACACTTGGGGTGACGCAGACGGTCACTTACAGTGCTGCCAAGTGCCTTCAAGGTCTCATACATGTGGTGGGATTTAATCTCCCGCATGGAGGTCACCACAGACATTATCCTTCTGTCACCCACCACTTGTACTGGGTCCAGTGGGCTCCCTAGGACAGAGCTGGCCTTCTGATCAGCCTGTCAAGTCTATTTCTGTTTCTGGTTGATATACTGCTCCCCCAGCAGGCCACACTGAAAAAGATGGCTGAAGAAACCACAGAGTTGAAAAAGGCCCTAAGAAGTGGCCCCCGAATTCCAAAGGCCCTCAGCCTCCAAAGCATTTAGAGCCTGCTGTGACCCTTTCTGTGCAGTGCATCCAGGTGATCAGCCCAGTATAGTTTATTATTGAGGTACTTATAGCTCTTAAATATCTGAATGCATGACCCTTGGATCTCTACCGTGGTCTAAGCACTTCTCTGCTTACTAAAGTCCACGACCATCTCCTTGATCTTCCCAGCATTAATACTGAGGTGGTTCTGCTGGCACAATTCAACAGAATCCCAGTTTAAGTCTTTGTATTCCCTATCGCCACCATCAGTGATGAGGCCTACTATAGCAGAGTCATCGGAGTACTTCTGTAAGTAACAGCTGGATGAGTTGTGCCTAAAGTCAGCAGTGTACAGTGTGAAGAGAAATGGGGCAAGAACTGTACCTTGTGGTGCCCCCGTACTACAGATCACAGTTACAGACACACACAGTCCCGAGCTCTCACATACTGAGGGCGGTTTGTCAGGTAGTCTAGGATCCAGTTGGACAGATGATGTTCCACTCCACCAAGGTTCAGCTTGTCCCTCAGTATCCCTGCTTGAATGGTGTTGAATGCAGTGGACAAATCAAAGAACATTATTCTCACAGCGCTCCCGGGTTTCTCCAGGTGAGAGAGAGCTCCGAGAAGAAGGTGGATGATGGCATCATCCACCCCAATGCCTGGCTGGTAGGCAAACTGGAGGGGCTCCAGAGCAGAACAGACTAGAGGGCGTAGGTGTGGCAGGACCAGTCTCTCTAGGACCTTCATCAGGTGCATTGACAGTGCTACAGGTCAGTAGCTGTTGTAGTCCATCGGGTTGGGTTTCTTTGGGACTGGTACCGCACATGAAAGGTCCTCTGTAAGTAGCACATCAGGCACCAAAAAAACACTGTCTTTGTTGCACTGGAACCATGGGGACTACAGAGAAAATTCCAAGTACACTGGAATCAGTGGAACAACACCTATAAACGATGCTAAGAAATGTAATCGGTGGAGGAGGTGAAAGGTCCTGTTTAAGAGATGCAACACCCAGTCATAGGATAAAATTTACTAAGACCAGCGACAGAGTAAGACATATCAAATTTATTTATTATTCTCAATTACAGAAGCACTGGTCAATCAGTATATCATAGCTAAGTGGACAAGATGTTAAAGGGGTTATCAACTTTCATAAAATGAATGGCTTACCCTTAAAGGGGTTGTGCCGCTATTGACACAATGACACATTATATCGCTATAGACACATTGTGCCGCTATGGACATATGACACTATGTTCGCACCCCATAGAAGTGAACGGAGTGCACAAGACAGGGAATAAATGTCTGTAGCTGCACAACCCCTTTAAGAATTAGCTATGAATTTTAGAACAGCCAGGTTCGACTGTGAGGAGATTCACTGATCAGCCCTTTTTACATGACTTCAGCTCTTGGCATTGCTTACATATCAGGATCTGCAGTGCTTATTTACCACCGTTCATAGTGGTGGTTATGAGTTACTGTAGCAGTGTCCCATTTCCATTTTGTTTTTACTTACAGGGTGAGGCAAGTGACCCACTCGGCCCTTATTATAAGTTTTGTGGTGTTGACATGTGTTGTAAGGAAACATTGTGAGGGTGCATTCACACTGAGTAAACGCTAGCTTATTTTGTAGAGTAAAATTACACTTGTAAATTTTGCTATCCCATTGACTTCAATGACATTTTACAGGCGTATTTTTACAGGCGTATTTTTTACAGGCGTATTTTTACACTTGTAAATAAATATCATTGAAGTCAATGGGATAGCAAAATTTACAAGTGTAATTTTACTCTACAAAATAAGCTAGCGTTTACTCAGTGTGAATGCACCCTGACACTTGTTTCACACCATGGTCCACCACAAGCTGTGTTGTAGAGTGGTTTTTGGTTTGTATGGATTAATTTTAGAAAATTTTAGTTCCCCATAGGCCTTTTTTCTAAGGAATTGTTTGTAGTAATCTCTTGACTTTATTTTAAACAATCTTGGCCGATCTCTATACAATTCAGTAAAGTTAGAAGAGCAAAACAACACTTGTACTTGTGCTTACTAGAGATGAGCGAGTAGTATTCGATCGAATACCTCCCCGCCATAGGTATTCGTGTAAGCGGCCAAACACCAAGGGGTTAAACGTATCGAATGGATTTCCATCCCATACTCCAAAGACATGCTATTAGGGAAAAATGTACATTGTGGATCCTATCTGGGGCTCACAATATACATAAAAAAGCCTATTCAGATGTTGCCTTTGCCAGTCGTGTGGAGCCCATGAACTATGACAACGTACAGCATGCAACATCATTGAGAAGAATGGGTCTGTGAAAATAGCAGATGCCGAAAGTACCTGTTAAACACACAGCCGAGTCTCAGCTCAAAGTACGTTGAAAAACATGCAATGGCACAGATACAGTGTGTGTATATATATATATATATATATATACTGTATCTATAATATACAGTCCTATGAAAAAGTTTGGGCACCCCTATTAATCTTAATCATTTTTAGTTCTAAATATTTTAGTGTTTGCAACAGCCATTTCAGTTTGATATATCTAATAACTGATGGACACAGTAATATTTCAGGATTGAAATGAGGTTTATTGTACTAACAGAAAATGTGCAATATGCAATAAACCAAAATTTGACCAGTGCAAAAATATGGGCACCTCAACAGAAAAGTGACATTAATATTTAGTAGATCTTCCTTTTGCAAAGATAACAGCCTCTAGTCGCTTCCTGTAGCTTTTAATCAGTTCCTGGATCCTGGATGAAGGTATTTTGGACCATTCCTCTTTACAAAACAATTCAAGTTCAGTTAAGTTTGATGGTGGCCGAGCATGGACAGTCCGCTTCAAATCATCCCACAGATGTTCAATGATATTCAGGTCTGGGGACTGGGATGGCCATTCCAGAACATTGTAATTGTTCCTCTGCATGAATGCCTGAGTCGATTTGGAGCGTTGTTTTGGATTATTGTCTTGCTGACATATCCATCTCCGGCGTAACTTCAACTTCGTCACTGATTCTTGAACATTATTCTCAAGAATCTGCTGATACTGAGTGGAATCCATGCGACCCTCAACTTTAACAAGATTCCCGGTGCCGGCATTGGCCACACAGCCCCAAAGCATGATGGAACCTCCACCAAATATTACAGTGGGTAGCAAGTGTTTTTCTTGGAATGCTGTTTTTTTTGGACTCCATGCATAACGCCTTTTTGTATGACCAAACAACTCAATCTTTCATCAGTCCACAGGACCTTCTTCCAGAATGAAGCTGGCTTATCCAAATGTGCTTTTGCATACCTCAGGCGGCTCTGTTTGTGGCATGCTTGCAGAAACAGCTTCTTTCTCATCACTCAACCATACAGCTTCTCCTTGTGCAAAGTGTGCTGTATTGTTGACCGATGCACAGTGACACCATGTGCAGCAAGATGATGCTGCAGCTCTTTGGAGGTGGTCTGTGGATTGTCCTTGACTGTTCTCACCATTCTCCTTCTCTGCCTTTCTGATATTTTTCTTGGCCTGCCACTTCTGGGCTTAACAAGAACTGTCCCTGTGGTCTTCCATTTCCTTACTATGTTCCTCACAGTGGAAACTGACAGGTTAAATCTCTGAGACAACTTTTTGTATCGTTCCCCTGAACAACTATGTTGAACAATCTTTGTTTTCAGATCATTTGAGAGTTGTTTTAAGTAGCTCATGATGCCACTCTTCAGAGGAGATTCAAATAGGAGAACAACTTGCAATTGGCCACCTTAAATACCTTTTCTCATGATTGGATAGATCTGGCTATGAAGTTCAAAGCTCAGTGAGGTTACAAAACCAATTTTGTGCTTCAGTAAGTCAGTAAAAAGTAGTTAGGAGTATTCAAATCAATAAAATGATAAGGGTGCCCATACTTTTGCACCGGTCAAATTTTGGTTTAATGCATGTTGCACATTTTCTGTTGGTACAATAAACCTCATTTCACTCCTGAAATATTACTGTGTTCATAAGTTATTAGATATATCAAACTGAAATGGCTGCTGCAAACACCAAAATATTTAGAACTAAAAATGATTAAGATTAATAGGGGTGCCCAAACTTTTTCATAGGACTGTATATTAAAGTAAAGCTATTAAATGGAAAATGCAGTCTAATCTACGGGCAGCATGTTATAGGGCAGCAGTAGCTCAGCCGAAACAGACAGATGAATATAAAGATTTGACAGAATAGGTTCAGCCTTCCCTTTATGACTGTGCATACAAAAACACTGTCAATCCCTGATCGGACCACTCCTCCCCTGAATGCAATGTATACAATACATGTATAACATCTACAGTTATTGACAAAAAAATAATGCATCAAGAAGTAGAATCAAATAAAATACTATATGTATTAATATAATGATGATATACGTAAGGGATTACAATATTAGTGTGAAGGAATAACTTTATTGGGTAATTAAAAGGAGGCTCTAGCACCCTATTGGGCCATACAATGAGATATGTTCGGTATTGTGAAGCTGGGCCTGTAGATCCTCTATACTTCTTGGTTGCTGAAGCTGGCATCCCAGCTGGTATCATAAATGCTTTATTGGCAATAAATCCGATAACCAGGCAGACCAAGCATATACAGCAATCTCACAAAGACATTTTTTGGAACCCCCTGCTGTGTGTGGGTGAACATGTGGCTGAAAAATTCCATTTGGAAGCTCTGCCATGAATGAAAACACATGTGGCTGCAGGATGTGCTGCACATATCGCTGAGACGTTAAGGTAAGTTCACACAGGAAAATGGCCAGTGAACATCTGCAGTCAGCGCTTTTGGACCAAGAGAAGAGGAGCGTGAGAGAAGACTTGGGAGTCTGAGAAGAAGACAGAGGCCATCGCTGGAGAGTTTTCAAGCCGCATTGGGACATCCCCGGTGCTGTTTGAGCGCTGCGGAACACTCCCAGTGCTGCAAGAAAACTCATTTGCATAAGTAAGTAAGAAGAAATTCCTCAGGAACGGCGGCACGGATCAGAATACTAAAGGTAGAGGAATAGCCTTTCTTAAAGGGGTATTCCCACGTCGCATACTCACCAGTCTTCGTTGCTGTAAAATCTTCTGTCTTCCTGCTTTGTAGCGTCATTGGTGGGCGGGGTTACATATGCAAAGCCAGGGGCGAGATGCCGCTGGCCCTGCGTGCACGCTCATAGATGGTGAGACCAGTCTAGCCTTCACAATGCGAATACAGACCCAGCATCCGCTGTAATAGAGAGGCGGATGCCGGGGAGGGTTAGACACCGGCACAGGTGCCTGCATCATCGCTATGCTCCTGCCCTGCATGAAGGCAGCAGCAGCAGGAGCGATGCTGCAGGCATCTGTGCCGGCGTCTAACCCTCCCCGGCATCCGCCTCTCTATTACAGTGGATGCCGGGTCTGTATTGGCGGCCCCTTCCCCCCAAAGGGTAAACTACCCCCCCCCTTCCAGGCTCGCTCCCGTGCACTTAGCCCCTCCCCCCCTCAGAGCAGAAGATCATACCTCCCAACCGTCCCGATTTCCGCGGGACAGTCATGATTTGGGTGACATGTCCCGCGGTCCCGGTTGGAGGGAGGTATGTCCCGATTTCAACTCAGATCGGCGTCCAGAGGACGCCGATCTGAGTTGAACACATACGCGGCTGAAGCAAGGAGCTGACACAGATCAGCTCCTCGCTTCGCCGCTGCCCGCCTCTCTCCCTGACACATGCGGCTGAAGCTGCTTGCGTGCTCGCTTCGCCGCTGCGTGTCTCTCTCTCGCTGACACATGCGGCTGAAGCGAGGAGCTGACCTGTGTCAGCTCCTCGCTTCGCCGCTGCCGCCGGCTCCTGGCTTGTAGACGCGATGTACAAGACAGGAGCCGGCGGCAGCAGCGCAGCGAGGAGCTGACACAGGTCAGCTCCTCGCTTCAGCCGCATGTGTCAGCGAGAGAGAGACGCAGCAGCGAAGCGAGCACGCGAGCAGCTTCAGCCGCATGTGTCAGGGAGAGGCGGGCAGAGAGCGGCGAGGGAGCGGAGGAGAAGGTAAGTTTAATGTGGAGGTGGAACGTGAATCTGGGGGCAGATGAAGGAGAGGACGGCATGACACTGGGGGCAGAGATGTGGGGACATGAATCTGGGGGCAGAGATGGAGGGACATGAATCTGGGGGCAGAGATGGAGTGGACATGAAACTGGGGGCAGAGATGGAGTGGACATGAAACTGGGGGCAGAGATGTGGGGACATGAATCTAGGGGCAGAGATGGAGGGACATGAATCTGGGGGCAGAGATAGAGTGGACATGAAACTGGGGACATGAATCTAGGGGCAGAGATGTGGGGACATGAATCTGGGGGCAGAGATGGGGGACATGAATCTGGGGGCAGAGATGGAGAGGACATGAATCTGGGGGCAGAGATGGAGGGACATGAATCTGGGGGCAGAGATGGAGGGACATGAATCTGGGGGCAGAGATGTGGGGACATGAATCTGGGGGCAGAGATGGAGGGACATGAATCTGGGGGCAGAGATGGAGTGGACATGAATCTGGGGGCAGAGATGGAGGGACATGAATCTGGGGGCAGAGATGGAGGGACATGAATCTGGGGGCAGAGATGGAGAGGACATAAATCTGGGGGCAGAGATGGAGGGACATGAATCTGGGGGCAGAGATGGAAGAAGGACATGAAACTGGGGGCAGATGAAGGGTGTATATGAAACTGGGGGAGAGATAGAGGGGGGACATATAATTTACGGGTGACTGTAAGAGGATTATACTGTGTGCGGGCACATGAAAAATTAATGAGTGGGCGGAGTCAACACAAAAGTGGGCGGGGCTAAATTTGCCGCCGCACATTTTGTCCCTCTTTCAGTTCTTCAAAAGTTGGGAGGTATGGAAGATACATCACTTGACTTATGACCAGATAAGTCAAGGGATGTGTCAACATTGATTTGAATAAAGTGAGATAGTGGACAAACAAAGCAGTTTTGCTGAAGCAATGTATTTAGGAAAAGTCTTACATTCACATTAACAAGCAGTATAGATAGGATCCTTGTGATGGGACAACCCCTTTAAGGCTATTTCTACGTGTATTTATTGTAAAAAGGGTATTCTAATGATAGAATCCCTTTAATCTGCTCAGCTACTCCTTTTCAATAACATGCTATTTGTAGATTGAATTAAACTCTCCATGTGATTTGACTCCTTTACATTTTGTTCCTATATTTGGATACGTTGACTATAGAAGGGAAGGATGCCACCACAAGTACACCTTTTGATGCATCTGAACTGACATGTGTTGGAAGAAAATGTCACTTCCTGTACACCAACGTCATTTGAGTCATCCTCTTCAAGCACATGACTGTACTTTGGGGGGGATTTATTAACCCAGTTTTATGGCATAAATGGCTGTGATTTTTGGCACATGGACCTTTCTTGCACCAACGATGCACCAATTCCCTTTTTCTGTGCTCTACTCAACACTTTTTGCAAAAGTGAGAAGAGTTGAGAGCAAGGCAGCCCAACAAATCATAACTCACCCCAGAAAAGTGATGTGAATTACATAGGAAAGCTATCCTAGTTCCTTACTGACATAGATTTCCATTTTAGTGCATGGAAGTAATTGGAGTTAAACCAGAGCCTGGTTGTCTTATTTGCACCACTTAAAGGGTAACTAAACTTTAGATTTTCTGGCAGTATTTGTGTCTTTAACCCTTTCCCGACATGCGCCGTAATAGTACAGCGCATGTCGGGTCTGTAACTATGACGACCGCCTGGGAGCCGGGCGGCTGCCATAGCCGCCGGGTGTCTACTGCTTTAAGCAGTAGACAACCGGCTCTAATGCCTCCGATCGGTCCCCGGTCCGATCTGAGGCATTAACCCCTCCGGCGCCGCGGTCAAAGGCGCCAGAGGCGCCATTTTCCCGGTGGCGCATTGGCGCCGCCATTTTGCCCGGGATCGCCGGCTCCTGGAGCATGCTCCAGGGCCGACGTCATGTTGCCATGACAGCTGGGAGCCTGTACAAGGCTCCCAGGCTTGTCTGCAAATTCTCTCTTTTGCAGGCTGGTCTATGCAGAGGATGATTTTTTGCAATGCATTAGCATTGTAATGCATTGCATTAGTGATCAGACCCCCTGGGGTTCAACACCCCTAGGGGGTCTAATAAATGCAAAAAAAAAAATATATATATATAAAAAGTATTAAAAGTTCAAATCACCCCCCTTTCCCTAGAACACATATAAAAGTAGTTAAAAACTGTGAAACATATACATGTTAGGTATCCCCGTGTCCGAAATCACCCGCTCTACAAATCTATAAAAATATTTTTCCTGTTCGGTAAACGCCGTAGCAGGAAAAATAGTCAAAAGTGCAAAACCGCCGTTTTTTCACTGTTTTGATTCTGATAAAAATTTGAATAAAAAGTGATCAAAGCAATAACATTTCCCAAAAATGGTAGAACTACAAAGTACACCTGGCCCCGCAAAAAAAGACGCCCTATGCATCCCCGTACACTTACGTATAAAAAAGTTACGGCTGTCGGAATATGGCGACTTTTAGAAACAAATTTTTTTAACACAGTTTTGGATTTTTTTTAAGGGGTCAAAATGTAAATAAAACCATATAAATTTGGTATCCCTGGAACTGTACCGAAACACAGAATACAGGGGACATGTCATTTTGGCTGCACAGTGAACGCCGTAAAACCAAAGCCCGTAAGAATGTCGCAGAAATGCATTTTTTCTTCAAATCCACCCCATTCTGAATTTTTTTCCTGCTTCCCAGTACATTATATAGAAAAATTAATGGTGGCATCATGAAGAAAAATTTGTCCCGCAAAAATTAAGACCTCATATGGCTCTGGGAGCGGAGAAATAAAAAAGTTATGGGGTTTAGAAGGAGGGGAGTCAAAAACGAAAATCAAAAAATGCCATCGGCAGGAAAAGGGTTAACAAATTTTGCTAAATACTTTAATTTTTTAATCCTTTCTGTGAAATCCTGAATTTCTTTTTTCTTTCCCTTGTTTCTCACTGTGTATGGTCTTGTGTGTGCAGTGAAGAGAAAAAGGTGACTGTCACCATCAGAAATATCTTGGGTATTGTAAACTGTAGATACATTTTGAGGTCTTATGTAAGAGGAGATTCTCATATTTGACACTCAGGTTGCATTTCGGCCTGTATGATTTCCAAAGATATCACCAGGAAACCCATGTGAACATGCGAATCGGGCCTTAGCGCCATAGGAAAGGGCAGGATCTCATATGACCCCAAATGTAAATCCCCAAACCCCCTATTTTTTCTTCATTACACATGAGTTAGTACAGAGTGAGATATGCCAATAGAGAAACAAGGGAAAGAGTGAAAAAATGCAGGATTTCACTAAAAGAAGACAAAGTGTGTTAATAAATATTAAAAAAAAACTTATCAATGACACAAATACGGACAGAAAACCTCAAGTTGTTCAGAAATGTAGATTTAACTTTTATCGAGTGCCTCAAAACATTAGGCCACATGGGACGTCCCACGGCTATAAAGCGCTGTGGGAAAAACTGTGGCATCATGGTTCTTCCTGCAGCGCTTTAGATAGAAAGTTTGCAGAATTTTCCTCCGGCAGACTTACTGTTACGAGGAAACTGCTGGCGTTTTCTTAGGTATCATTGACACACTACAATTTCCAAAACCGTGTCAGTTTTGGAAATCACGGAATGTCCGCAACAGTTTTTTCCACAAAGTGGGCACGGGATGGAATCCTATCCGCTTTGCTATTGCTGTAAAACGCCACCATTTTTCTTACGGCCTTTCCACCGCGGGCAAATTGTGGCGTTTCCATCACGTTCGTCCCCGGCCTAAATGTGTTTTCATTTTTTAGTTAGTTACTTTTTCTTTGTGGGGCTCAGTTTACACCACTAATTAGCCATGGCGTTACAGCAAGCACCAATACAAAGCATCTAGAGATAGAAGAAGGCAGAGGAATAGCGCTCCTCTGTGTCCTGCACTGTAGTCTAGGCGGTAATAATACAGCCAGGCAGGCGGCAATAACATAGCATAGCCCCGGGCACTGATACACATAAGGCCTGGCAGGGCCGGGGCTCCGGCTGCTGACACACGGGAAGAGGCGGTGGGTTGTGAGGTGTGTGCTGAGGAAGGGGCGGCGCGGAGTGTGCGCTCACAGGAAGAGGTGGCGCGCTGTGTCCGGATGAGCTGGGTGATGTGTGTGTGATCTGGGGAGCCGCCGGAGAGCCGGAAGGTAGCGCCAATACCCCGTCATCGAGCACACACTCCCCGGTACGGGCGCTGCACACACACCCGGGTGTCAGGCGGAGACTGTTCAGCTGCAGCTCCATGTAGCGGCGCAGCCTGAGGCACAAGATGGCGGGTGAGAGGCACGGCGCCGTGTGCGTGTCACAAAGTATCATGTGCTGTGTGAGTGTGGCACGTCTGGGCATGTGTGAGGGCAGTGGCGGGGCTCGGCTACTTTCTGCCTGTTGCATAGGCCATGTTTCTGGAGTGTGTGTGAGAGAGAGTGGGGGGGCTAAAAAAGTTGTTGTGTGGGCTGGGAGATCCCTGGGCATCATGGAGGGCACTTAGTTATTATTGGGCACTCTCCATCCATGCTGTGTATAGTCCTGTGACAAGGACGTGGGTCTCCTTAGGACTACACACTTACTAGGGCTATGGCACACATCACACTTCCTTCATCACATTCTCACTGCAACTCTCAAGTTACTTATGTCTGTCCTATCTCCGCCAGGGTCGCTGTGTAGCCACAGCCTTTATAGGGGTCCCATGAATAGTAGATTGGTGGGGGTCCAACTCCTAGTACCCCTGCAGATCAGCCAAGAATAGATCCGAAATGGTAAAGTTGTGGACAACCCCTTTAAGCTCTCAGATATGTATCCCTGCTGGACAAGTGTTGATGTGTAAAGATGGCCTGTGACCATGTCCAAATGCCATATGATAGTCATTGTTTTATTGATGCTCGGCCCTGAATGTTTTGTTGGGGGTTTCTTGTTTTAACCTGTTCACACTTTCCACAGATATTGCCCCTTGAAAGTTTATATGAAGTGTTGCTTATTCTCCAAGTGGGCGGTAACCATTTATTATTTTCAGGGTTGTCTCTGTGTGTTTTATGATAATATATGGTGACACACATTGAAGATTAAGCTAATTCAGCATATAACCTTCCAGGGGTCTTTATCTGTAGAAGGGGAAGAACAGTAAAGGGATCAGGGCTCAGTGTGGTACGTCTTATAAGTATTTTGTGCTTTGTGACTGGTCCTATTATTGGGGAGGGGGCGGGATAAGCTGTGTCCAGAAGTGCACAAGTGAGGCTTATCAATAGGAAATCTTAGGACCACCCTGATGACTCCAGTAACCACTCCTTGTGTCCCCCTAGATGTCAATGAGCAGACAGTTGGGTTGTGTGTTGGATAATACGCTGTTCCCACACACACGTTGTTGTCCAGTGATGCAGGTAGAGATGTATTGCTGCATAACTGATCAGTTACTTGATGTCATATTAGAAGGGCGATTTCTCTTTTGTCGTCTTTCATGGCAGACTTATTTGTTGACACAGAGTTTCTTAGGCCCGGTTCACATCTGCGCATGGATTAACGTTCGGGGAGTCTACTTGGGGACCCCCTGAATGGAAACCTAATTTGCTTAAAAAAGTAGTTACCTAAGGACCAGTTACCTAAATTACCATAGACTAAAATAGGGTCCGTGTGGTCTCCGCTTGGAGATGCGGAGAAAAAAGTGCTGCTTGCACTTGCATTTTTCATGTGGCGAGGGGAAGGGAATAGCCCGAACGCAGATGTGAACCGAGCCTTACAAACTCAAGTGCACAAGGATTGTCAGATTTAGGCAAGGTCTACTCCATCACAAGTGATACTGGTTGCCTATTAGGTATGTCATCAGAACAACGAGGGGCCCATTTATTGGACCTTTGACCCTGAGAATAAAGATGCTGCAGTATTCACCACTGTGTTCTGGTCAGTCTTTCTGTGCACTCTGGTTTTTAGGATTTGTGATCTAGTGTTATGCAGTCACTTTGAAGTGAACCTACCTCTTTAATACAGGGGGCAACCTTAAAATGAGTTTTCTGGACAAAAAAAGTTTTTTTGTTAAAAAGAAAAATGTTAGTGGTATTAATGGATTAATAAATGCACCCATATACCTTTAGCTGTGTTTTGAGTGATTTCTGGGCGTCTCTGGGAGCTCCTGGTATCTCCTGCATTTGTTCACATGGTTCAGCTTCCTGCTATGTAACTTCCTCATAAAACCTTTCACCTTACCCCCTCCTTCCTTCCTCACTCCCTCCCATACACACTCTCCCTGTTTCTGTAGCTGTCCCGCCCTTCCCTACCTACTCAGCCCGACCCATATTATGTACTTACCCTTCACGTTTCTTCCTGTGATATGGCTCCTCCTCCTGTACTGATTCTGCAGGGAGCGCCCTCTTCTCCATCGCTGCTACGATGTTCCACCTCTGCTTTGGATGTGAAGTAGAGGTGGATTATTGGCAGTAGTGTGCACAGTGTTTGGAGAAGAGACTGCACGTGCAGAATCAGCACAGGAAGAAGCATGGAGGGTAAGTATAATGGGGTGGGGAGTAGTAGTGATGATCCGTTTCCAGAAATGGATAGTCACCGGATAATCAGAAAATGTCCCTGCGTAGCTATACATTTTTGATTATGTTATTTAGAAAGGGGGAGGGTGTTTAGATTAGTGTAGGGATTTCCAGTGTTATGTTGGACACCCCCTTTAATATATGGGATTGATACAGTGTGCCTGTTGAGAGCTAACTCTCTTTGCCAGTAACAGTAAATTTAAGGAAGGGTCTCTTTTTAAAAAGAAAAGACTTTACAACTAGATGACCCCTTTAATAGTGCTGGTTTTAAGACTTGAGTTGCATTTTTGTAAATGTTGTCATCATCTCCCCTAGACTAGGTGCTGTGCAATGTCATACTTTAGACGTTATATACATATGCTAACCGTTTATTCAGAGGTTCATCTTTTCCCCGCACTCATCGGTCCACACCAGTAAGGTTTTTAATCATGAGTAATTCTGCATTTCTTTTTCTTTACCTTTTTTGATAATTTTCCAGTATCAGAGAACGACAGGATCATTGCACAGGAATGTATATTCAGACATTGCTCCTGAAAGTCATCAAGAGTGTATTACAGTAAATGTTTCTTTCTTGTAGATTTGTCTCTGCTGCAGGATGATGTTCAGGAAGAAATAGATGGATGTAAGTTTTATTTTCATACTTTTACACGTATATGATTTGACATGATACCGATACAGTGTACTGCTAAATGTCTTACTTTATGTTAGTCTACATTCACACAACTCAATTATACTTGCCATTTAACACTGTACAGATGCACAAGGTGATAGTCCTTATGGTATTGTCTTTTGGCTGGGTGTTTACTCTTTTACAGTTGTTTTTCCTCAGTAGTTTTGGGGAGAAAATCATAGGAGGGGGATACTGTGCCGTTTGCTCCATACATCCCTGTGAATTCACTTCTGTTGGCTGTATCTCTGGTGTCATGTGAAAGCTCAGATTCTCATCTTTCATATTCCACCATGATTGCAGTGCTAGCCCTCTTTGGCAAATGCTACATCTATAGATACTGCTTTAGGTACAGGCGTACAGAACAGTTTTTTCCTTGTAATACTCCATGCACACAGACATGTGCATTATCAGTGTGCTAGCCATGTCTTTCTAGGCTAGTTCATTGACCCGTTATATTATGATGACCCCATATATGCACTCGTTTATTATCATGGGGCTGTGAACTTGGAGCAAAACTCAGGACAGGTCCTGTACCTGCCCATTTTGCAGTCTCGGGTTCACTAAAGAATGGCTCCATGGAGGCTGGGGTGGCGCACAGATGTCATCCATGGATTGTGTATATGTATAGCCTTATGCTTAGAGCATTGCTAGTGGGAACATTGCAACCTCTTCTGTACTAAAAGGTTGTTGGAGAGGTAGGTTAATTGGGTTATCTGGGAATTTCTGAACTTGTGTGGAGGCGAGGGAAGGTGAAACATAAAAAAACAAACTCTCCTATCCCCAGTGCTCCAGTGCGCATTGTGCATTTGTTGGTGGAAGTTTTGTGCCGCACGTGACCACAAAGGCCAATCGGTGGCCACAGGAGAGGAACACATTCGAGTGACCCCCTCTAAGTATATTACAGAAAACACCAAACACCTCCCTACACACAAGCAAAAAAAAAAAAAAAAAGTCTCTTAAACTTCAAATTCACATAAGATTTCATGTCAAGATGTCTTGTTCACACTGTCTAATCTGGCTTACTGTTGTTTCTATAAAAATAAATATATATTCTCACCTACACATTTTGTATGGCAACACAACCTGCCATGAAGCCAAACTCTGATCTGATCACTAAGCGCTGCTTTGGCCAAACATGGATGTCATTATCTGAATTTTTGGGTTTCCCTTTCTCACATCAGCATCTATTGCACTGTACTGTGATAGCGGTGAGGAACGCCTCCCTCCCCTCCTGATAGTACTCGTCCATAGACCTCAGCGTCATTGCTGGGTTGTAAGCAATGCCCCCTCTCACAGTACAGCACTATGGACACTGATGTGAGGAAGGGCGTTCCTGAGACTGTCAGAAGCGCCCTTCTGACAGTGAAGAGCTAGGGTACCGGCACCTATACCTCTTCACAGGGGGCATAGAACAGGAAAGCTGAATTCAGCTCATTGTCTGGTTTCTAGCGGTGTATTAAACCGCATGTGCCCCAGATGGTGAAAGGTCCTCTTTAAAGGTTCTTTCGCAACAAGACAGCACAAAACTTGTAGCCTAACTTCTTTTTGATGTCTTGTTATCTTGCTAGCTTTTGTGGAGGAATCTTATCAGATTGTCTTCTGACTCATGACAGATTTTGCAGTAGATCTAGTTTGAAAAGTATACAGTGCTCTGATTTACCAGTGGTTTTATGTACATTTGTCATTCAGAATGCAAAATCTAGAATTATTCATTACTTCACATGATGGCCCTCAGCCAACCATGTGTATTTGGGTCAAGGGCTGTTAATGTGTATAAAATAAGAACCAATGCATTAACAAACTTGTGTGTTTTTGTTAAAATGTATTTTCTTGAACCTTTTAACTGATGGCCTATCCAAAGAATAATTTATCAATTACAGATCTGTATTCTTTATGGAGGATATCTGTGTGGATGGTTTCTTTCAGTCTTTCCAGCAGTTGGATAGGTTTGAACTTCTGACACGTTTCACCTGCTGTACCTCCAGCTCCGTCATGCCATACAGTCTCGGTTTCCTGGGACTAAATTTTGTGAGAATCCCTTTCTGCTCCCGTGCTAATTGTTGGAGCCCCGGTGGGTTGGGCCATTTCCGTTATATATATGGATCTTTTGTCCGCAAGCTCTAAGAGGTCTCCCATTCTGACTAGGTCTCACTGGGAGAGGGATGTGGGACGTTTAACAAATGAGGAGTGGGAGTTAGCGGTCGAGACTCCAAAGCTCGTATCTCCTAACCTGGGGGACCGGGTGTCCCAGATATATATTTTGCACCATGCTTATATGAGCACTGCTCGGGTCAGCAGGTTCCGGCCTGGTTTTCAGGACCTTTGCCCCAAGTGTGAGGCATCCCCAGGTATGTTTTATCATCTTCCTTGGTCTTGTCCGGTGGTACGGGGTTTCTGGGAGCAAGTCAGAAAGTTCTTGCACGACCTAATGGGGGTAACTGCCCCAGATGACCCCAAGCTATGCCTCCTCTATGTGGATCCAGAGCGTTTCTGTTCTACCGCAGAGAGAATGTTTCTTAATGAATCCCTCTATTGTGCTTGTAAGATTGTGGCCCACCATTGGATGTCCTCCCACCCTCCAGTGCTGTGTGAATGGATCAGATCTGTGAGTATCTCTTTGCCTCTTAAAAATGGGATATTTAAGCATAGGGATAATGAGACTAAATTCCACAGTGCCTGGGACAAATGGATAGCTTCCCCCATACCCTGTCTCAGCCTAGCCTGGACTATAATACTTTGTGTTTGTCGCATGGTCCTATTTGGATGGCTAGGAGGATATACGCATGTTGTTGGAGAGTTCCATTGATTGGTCCTGTGAGGAGAGGCAGAGCCGGTTGTTTATGGTTCATTGTGTATCCCTTTTTTTTGGTATAATTCGTCTTCTTTTTCATATTGAATTCTTATATGTTCTTTATTTAGTATATGGTTATTATCTGGGCTGGTTTTGTCCATTGCTTGTTACTTTATTTTGTTTGTTTTCTCTCCGTGTAGTCAGTTGGACTTGAGCCCAGACCCATTCTTTACGGACAGTTGACACCAGTTTCTCCTGCGGTCTGGCTTTTGTATTAGTTTCTAATCTGTGTTGTATTGGGCGGACCTTATCTATTTGGGGCCCTGCGAGGCCATCTATTTTTTGATGTCTTATGACCTTTTCATTTGGCTGAGGATCCAGCTGGGAGTCTCCATTTAGGTCCTCGGTCTTCTGAACACAACATGGCACAGTTTTTATGTTGTGTTCAATTGGAGTGTGAGCATTCGGCCACTGACGGGCTGACTCACTTGTGCTTAGGCAGGAGGTAAACAAAGACCGGGGACCTACATGGGGATTCCCTGCTGGATGTCTGGCCGAATGGACAGGTGAGTATATATTGTTTACCATTTCAAGCCTCTTTCAGAGTAAACCCCACACACACACAAAACTGGAACCCCCCTTTTAAAGTAGTGTTGTCATTAAAAGTGAGCCTTTGCATTGGCAGTGAAGCAAGGGGCAAATTTAAAGTTATAACGTTTATTAAGGGGGTTATCAACATGGCTGTTTTTGTAGAAAGCTCTCTGCTTCCTCTACTCAGGACGTGACATCATGTCCACTGGCCATATAACCATGCTGCATCTGTTCCTTTTATTTGAATAGGATTGAGCTGCAGCATGGTCATATGACCAGTGGACGTGATGTCACTTCCTGAGAAGAGGAATTGAAGCTCTTTTTTGAAGAAAAAAAAAAAAAAAAAAAGCAGCCATGTTTTCTAATCATGGAATAACCCTTTTAATGGCTAAGGGGGTTACCTTGAATTTTTTGGGAAAACATACAAATTAGTTCTCCTCGATGAAAAGGAAAACGGCCTTCAGCTCAGCTGTCTGAGGATTCATGTCTTTTCCTTTTGAATGAGATTTTTCTGGTTAGGCCTATATAGTTCTGTTGTGAGACCTCTTTTTACAGTCAAAGAGTAACTTATAGTGTTGCTACCTTCCTTCTGGTGGCGCTAGAGCACAGTTTTCCTTGGTTTGTTAATGAGACCTAATTTGCATGCATTTTCCCAAGGTTCCCTTTAAATGTAACAGATGAACTAATAGTCATGAAAATTCAGCCTATCTATTTACTTGGAGCAGTTCTTTGTGGAGACAGAACTGGACATGGATTATGTGAACTTGTAACTCAGCAGTTGGCTCCGCTCATAAGTGATGTGTGTGAATGAAGCTCCAAGCGCTCTATGGTTTGACCTACTGGCATCAACCTGGTCTTCTAGGAAAGTCAGAAGTAGACAACACGAGTACACATCATTTTCTCAGTGACCAGATCTATTTGCAGTAATGATCTGACTTATGTTGACCTTGTGGAGGGCGCTATAACCTGTGACAAATAAGCTTAGACTTAGCAGCATTTTGTATTATTTGGTGTAAGAACCTGTGTAAATGCTGTCTGTAGTCAGAATGAGCTAGTACGTCTTTTCTTTTTTCTCTCCTTGCCCTCGCATACTGAACATGTACAAAAGAAAAGCTGGAGAAAGCTATGTAGTTGCTCTTTCAGAAAAGTTTACACAATTTATTCTAAACACTGTATTGATTAATAAAAACCCAAAAGTTCAATACCAGTCATTGGGTTTCTCACATCTGATCTTAAAGGCTGTCTATCACTGTCCCCAGGTACTTTATACTGCTCCCATAGTGCTGTAGATGCTGTCAGCAGAATAAAAAAAAAAAAGTTACCTTTCTTAAGTTTCAGAGCCCCAGGGATCTGTAGAAAATGCCCTTTTATTCTTTACTCAAAACTGAAATGAATAAGATCTTGGAGCACGGGGGAGGGGGGGTTCTTCTATTACTGAGCACTGCTGCATTATCACTAAACATGCCCATCCTGCATTCAGCTCATCCCCCTGGGCAGTGTGAGGATCAAATGACACTGATGGGCATTAATTTTTAAAGATCTCTGACAACCCCTTTAATGATGGTCAGGACAATTCATGTTTTATAACCCTAGTTTCTAATCTGCATTGAACTGCCTCGAAACTAAACTTCCTAATTATATATTTTTTTTTATAATCATTGGCAAGTCACACAAAACCCTTGTAATACCCAGAGCTTTCAGATACCATCTTTAACAAAGAATTGTTGACGTACTGATCTGCACAGAAGTTCTTTGTACATGGGTACAATAATTTTCAGTGATTATAAATCAGCGTTTACAATAGATGGACCCCCACCAATGCCCCGTTCATTACACCCATTATCTATTTTTAGATAGATGATAGCACTAAAAGCACATTTTTCTTCCATATGGCCTGATGGTTTGTTTTACAAAAATTGGTATTTATTTAAAGAAGTATTCCTATCTAGTATTTATTCCGTATCTACAAAATATGCTACAAAAGTTTGTGTGACCTAGAGGGTGGGATCTGCACCTGTCCCACATGGAGCCCTCTGACCTCTGTCCCACATGGAATGGTGCCTTCCAGCTGTCACATCAGACAGAAAATAAATGGGGAGTTGTAGATTGCTTATCAGGTTGAAGTCGGGAACCTAGATGCAGGCTGCAGAGATGAGACATACATCTATTAGGCATTTATGGATTTACCATATACCAAATATGAGAGTTGGGAATATCGTTATAAAATTTTAACAATCCTCGCCATTTTACTAAGTATTGCCAATACAAAAAGAATTTGCATGTTGGTACCTTTTGCATGATATGAGGGTTGTCTAGTCCCATCGATTGGTCAGAGCAGTCCTCAGAAGTTTTCAAAATGTGTTGCTTTTCAGGTCATGGAGCCAAACATGGTCTTGATCTTTATGGAGAACAGACCACAGCAGTTTATCTGTACACAAGTGCAACACCAGTGTTTTGGTAGTTGAATGTATCTTGATTTTCAAGTCATGTTTCTGATGTTTCTGATAGTTGGTGTGGATGACTACAGCTCAGAGTCTGATGTCATTATTATACCTTCAGCCTTGGACTTTGTCTCACAAGATGAAATGTTGACACCAATTGGAAGACTGGACAAGTACGCTGCAAGTGAAAACATATTCAACAGGTGTGTACATAGACCTGCTGCTTTCCCCTTCATTTTGTAACATGCAGAAACCATCTTGGTCACCACAGGCATCTGATTTGCCCAGTTGACGTCTAACAGAATCCATTGTTTTGTATGTCTTGGCACAATAAAATAATAGCTAAATCTGTTACAAATTTGTTTTTCATTTACATGTAAGCCGTTCTTCAGGCTGGTTCAATAGTGTTTTCTTTTATGCTGTGTGTAAACACAGCCCAATATTGGCTATAACTACGCACAAGGTAAATGGCACTATGTGTTCTTGGTATCAACTGGGCAAGAAGTTTCATGTCTTTTAAGAATTTATTACTAATCTAAAACCATTTGGCTTTTACTCTCTAACCCACATTCTCACAGATTATGCGATACACCATATCCTCAATAGTAATAGTTGTTAGTTCACAGTGCGTTTACATATTCTGCTTTTCACCTTCTTCAATAAGTTACATACCATATATACTTGAGTATAAGCCGAGGTCCCTAATTTTACCACAAAAAACTGGTAAAAATTATTGACGTGAGTATAAGCCTAAGGGGGAAATGCAGCAGCTACTGGAAAATTTCAAAAATTAAAATGGTCAGAGTTTTTGGGTGTAGTAGGTGCTGGGTAAGAGGAGGGGGTGTTTTGGTTGTCTGTCTTCCCCTTCCCTGAGCTTGAGGACTGTTTTTTTTTTTTTGTTTTTTTTTTTCCCCACTTGGAATTCAGCCAGGCTGAATATAGGGGATCTGCAGTGCTCCTATTAACCGTTTCCCGACAGAACAGGAGCACTGCAGATACCCTATATTCAGTAGACCGGGCACTGTCAGACACAGGGATACCTAATGTGTTTGTGTTTCACAGTCATTTTCTACTTTTGTGTCTATTATAGGGAAAGGAGTGATTTAGAACTTTTAGAAAAAAAATTTAAAGCTTCTTCCCCCCGCCCCACCCCCAGCAGTATGACTTTTTGTTCTTCTAGCATAGGTTGCTGTGCAAATGGATTGTGTCTCTCTCTTGTACTTCAGATACTATTGAGCTCTACTATGTGACTTCAAACTTATGAAAGTAACCTCCTGTTTTTTTGCCTATTAAAATATCCCCTGCTCCTCCTCCTGCCTCTCACCTAATCTTCCCCTATGGCTTCCTCTTTCAAATACTGCACAAGACTCCCTAAACCACCCCCCACAGTCAGATCATAGTGCCCCCATTACCTTCCCTGGTGTTTTCCATAGCAGTTGGTTCATCTTCCGGGACCTTTATTGTCTTCATCCTCTCAGCCTAAGAACCCGGAAGGTCCGTTTTAGTATTGGCTCTACATGGGAACACATACTAGACATACATGGATGTCAGCATAAGCAATACCATTTTATTTATTTATATATATATTTTTTTTTATATTTACTTCAATGACTAGCTTACACAAAATTGCTGAAAAGTGTTTTTATAGCAGAAATTGAAATGTTTCCTTCCACATTAGGAATCTTGTTATATGCAATTAAAGACCAAAGACACTGGGAGATGTTAGAAGCTTATATAGTTGAAAAGGAAAATGTGCGTTTCCAGCCAGCTGATTCCCCCTCTTGTGCCAAGAATACAGGCATCCTATTCCCTTTCTGTCTGTATGATCCTCATTGTGGGTGTGCACTGAATTTGAATGGGAAGCTTCAGGCCTGTTAGTGGGAAGAATTGTAGTGATTCACAACATTCACTATTCATAACTTCATAGTTTTACAAATGATTTGATCTTTTTGTGTATTAAAATCTGACATTATTTTTTACTTTACCTTTCAATATATATATATATATATATATATATATATATATATATATATATATATATAAATTTTTAATTTTCCTTGTTTGTGATCCAGACAAATGGTTGCACGAAGTTTACTGGACACCTTAAAAGAAGTCAGCGATGACGAAAAGGATTGCATTGCCGTTCTAGAAAGGGTTACAAAACTTTCAGAAGACTCTGGTATGTGCCAATTTATAACGGGAACTAACATATTTAGATTCTGCAAAATATGTGTTGCTTGCATTGTGCATTTCACTTTCTGCCTTTCTATCTCTGCCCACTTACGTAACGCGACCAATAATGCTGAACATTAACTGTCTTATTTCTATGCAGAGCCCACAGTACGTGCTGAACTCATGGAACAAGTGCCTCACCTTGCAATGTTCTGCCAAGAAAACAGGCCATCAATTCCCCATGCTTTCTCCAAATATCTTTTGCCCATTGTAGTGAGGTATCTTGCTGACCAGAATAACCAGGTTGGTTTTCTTCATTACTACATATCTTTAGTTTTTGTGACACAGATACGTACTTTATATTTGAATGGTATTCTTTATTATCTCTCATGTAGTAGGCATGTCTTTTTTTAAAAGGGTAAATGTTAGCTTTAGTTTCAGGATTGATATACCTTTCAATCTGTCCTGACAGCCAGGTTTTCTTCATAGATGTAGTCAGACGCTGTTACTTTTAGCTGGGGGGAGGAAACTTTTTATTGTAGTTTAATTTGGGAGAGTCAGTCGTGGACCTCAGCAAAGCTGCAGGTAAATACATACTTTTTTTTTTTTTTAAATTTCAGTATAATTAAAACGCATTTACGGTATATACAGTGTCCTTTGGTTGCAGATCCAACTCTACTACAGAGCTACAATTGCTAAAATTTGTCTCTGCCTGTACAAAGTGGTATAATCTGTTTTTGGGTGTATAGACTAACAAGTGGAAATACAAGAATTATTTATGCAATTTATCTGTTTCAGGTCAGGAAGACAAGTCAAGCAGCATTGCTGGTGTTACTTGAACAGGAACTGATAGAAAGATCCGATGTGGAGAGTAAAGTGTGTCCAGTACTCATTGATCTCACTGCCCCAGACAGCAATGATGACGTCAAGACTGAGGCCGTAGCGGTGAGTTTTAGGAAGCCAGTGACTATGTGCTGCTTATGTCTTTATCACTCAATGTATAACACAGGATTTTCAAACAATATTCCAACAAATCGGGACCAAGTGTATGTACTGTAGAGGTCCCAACATTGTGATAAGTTTATGAGCTATTTATAAATGTCATGATCAGAAAAAACTATTGTTTTGTATTTTGTGAAAATATTCAGCTATACATTAGCAAATAAACTTGACTTGTAAATGTTTTACTTTTATTCTCTCGTAAAAGGGAACTGTCTTGTTCCTTTCACTATTTAGGTTTCGTTTTTAGACTCTCAATTTGCAAGATACAAGTCTTTTCACATATGGGTTGTGGTTGTTGTCATTGCCAATGGGCTATGACTTGTGATGAGGTATCATTGTTGGATAACCTCCAACACAGATGTGATCAGAGCCTATAGGTATGCTGAATGAAAGATTTGTCTCAACAAATCTGCTCCATTCATCTGAGAGGTTTTTGTTTTATCTTTTGCTTTCCCCATTCAGATGTATGAGACATACTTTTTAGGGATGTTTCTAATTCTTTATTATGTTTCATTTCCTTCATAGATAATGTGCAAGATGGCGTCAATGGTGGGTAAAGATATAACGGAGAGACTGATCCTTCCCCGGTTTTGTGAAATGTGTTGTGACTGCAGAATGTTTCATGTTCGTAAGGTATATGCTTGTTTTTTGTTTGTTTTTTTACTATTATTTTTTTCAATTTTAAGTATGTATTCTCTGTATAGTATGTGATTTGCACAGATGCTAGCTTTTCAAAAAACTTTGCATAAATCAGTAGTACATATAAGAAACCTCTACAGTCTCTCTTTCCTTCAATTTCACCAACACCCCCAACTAACATTCACTGTAATATCTGCTCAAACCATCTTGTTAAGCAAGATCGATCTTAATCTTGCAGGGGTGACAGATTACCGCACATAATGCATAATAAAAGTGTGTTCAGGGGGTGAGATAAGAGAAGAGACACAAGCACAGACAGCGCCTTCTCAAGATGGATGGGAAGTTTCTGTCTTTCATTATTAGTCCTGACCCTACTGCTTCTGAGTAACACATTAGTGAATGAGCTTGTCTTCACTTGACAGCCTAGGGAGAACTGAAAATTAGGGGGAACCTGCAGTGGGAAACTTCTAAATGCATAATGTATGTCATATAATAACCATAAATGTGCGTATGGCCACATACTGTACACCTTCCAGGCGTGTGGCCACATACTGTACACCTTCCAGCAAACTTTAGATACACTGTAAGCATTTGTTCAGGTCAGCACAGCTTCCTAGCAATATCTCACCAAACCTGTGACTTTATTTAATATATGAATATAGTAAATATGTTTAGAAACAGTAATGCATCATACAGGATGTCTGCCAGTACTAGATTTTGCAGCCTGGAATTCTGGTTGTAAAGTTTGGGCATTTCCATTGGTATTGGGCCCTGAGGTCTGACTGCAATATCTTGACACAGGCAGAGTGTGCTAAAGAAATATATTGAAGCGTGCTACATGTTCAATCAAAAATGAAATTTGGCATACTTGATGTTCTTAAAACCTTATAACAAAAAGTTGTTAAATTATTCATTTTTATTTTTATTTTTAAGGTTTGTGCAGCCAATTTTGGTGACATCTGTAGTGTCGTTGGTCAGGAAGCCACAGAGAAAATGTTGGTGAGTGTGACAGAAATGGTCAGAGTTGTAAGATTGTAAACCTAGATTCAGACCTATTCTTGTAGATAACACTAGTTACTGGCATAAAAGTGGCTCATCTTGTTTGGACTAAAGAATTTTGACTTGCGAGACATATGGGCGTGGTTTCTCCGGAAAATGGGTTGGAGCCCTTAGTCCCGTGTAAGCATTGTGTTGTAAACTTCTCGCTTAAATTAAGCCAACTAAAAGTTGTCATAAACTTAGATTCGACAGTCTAAAGAATTTTGAGGCTGCCTAAGTTTACACTGTCTAATGATTAGTAAATCTGGGCCATAGACTTTGTCTGTTCTGCACATCTTAATACTTTTTTCTCATTATTCTAGTTGCCTCGGTTTTTCCAGCTGTGTTCGGACAATGTGTGGGGTGTGCGGAAAGCCTGTGCAGAGTGTTTCATGGCTGTGTCATGTGCAACATCACAAGAGCTTCGTCGGACTAGGCTCTCTGCACTTTTCATTAACTTAATAAGTGATCCATCTAGATGGGTAAGTTTAATGGTTTACATGAAATTTAAACAACCAGAACTTTACTTTTTTGGCTATAAAATTGAAAAAGGTCAAACGCTGCAGTCACTTAGGCTGTAATGACATCCGCATTGGAGGCTCTGTCACAAAATTCTGTTTTTGAGTAGAAAAATGGACACCACAAAATACCCTGTTATATTTTACTGGCGTCCATCGGTCACTGCAACAATTATGCAACAGATTTGGCAGCGACAGGAACCAGAGACCAGATGCAAACAAAACTGAGCTCTTAAAATTATGACTCTTTGTAAAGAAATCATTTTTAAAAAGAAAACTTATACACGGATAAATTTTCCCACATTGCAGAAGTTCTGTATTTTTGGCAGCTTCAGAAATAAAGCATAAAAAAAAAAAATATCATCTTTTCAGTATCTACGGTGGAGATCAGGCGCTAATGTCCGCAATCCGAGTTCACTTGCATCGGATTGCATGGCAGGACCCCTCTCCACCCCACCAAAGTTAAAAAAAAAAAAAAGGCCCCTGTGGCCAGTCCCCACCAGCCCTGTACCTTTTAATGTTTATGAATATAGATGAGCGAATACTATTCGAAACTCCCGTTTCGATTAGCACGCAGCCATTCATTCCTATGTGTGCGTGCTATTGGAAACGGCCGTTTCGAATAGTACTCACTCATCTCTATTTATGAAGGCTCCCAGGTTTGTCATAGCAATAGTAACATCGTGAATTTATAAGATCGTGAACTGAAAAGTTAATCTGACCTTGCAAAAATCTGTACACGAAGATATAAAAAAAAATTCTGGCTGTCAGAATATGGTGACTTTTTAGGGGGAAAACAGTTTTATATTTTTTAGGGATTAAAATGTAAATTTGGTACCCCGGAATCATACTAAAACACAGAATGCAAGTGACAGGTCAATTTGGCTGCAGAGTGATTGCCATAAAAACCGAGCCTATCAGAAAATTGCACAAATGCACTTTTTTCTTCAAATCCACCCCATTCTGATTTTTTTTTTTCTCCATCTTCCCAGTACATTATAGAAAATAGTAAATGGTACCAATATGAAGAACATTTCGTCAAATATTAAGCCCTCATATGACTCTGTGAGTGGAAAAATAATGGGATTTGGAAGGTGTACAGTCAAAAACAAAAGTTAAAGTTCTTTTTACTGCGGAATTGCAAGTGTTTGCCTTTTATATTTAATAGGGAAAATAACAGTGCAATATCTCAATAAAAAACACTGCAGGAAATAATACAATGCATTCACACAGCATATTTTTAACAGTTTTTTGCTAGGTGAGGCCATAGCCTGAAAAGGATTATCAATTCTTTATTTATCTTATTAGTGTGTTCATAAGTTAAAAAAGTGTGTTTTGATAGTTATACTTGGGTTCTTTGAAGTATTAGAAATTTATAAACTATGGGCTCAAAACTGAAAAATAAAAACTGCAACATCTACTTTACCAGATAGTCTTTGGTACCCTTTCTTCAGTCTGTGGTCTTCCTCAGCACTTGTTTTGTCCCTACATGTGCACTGTGACAACACATTTGCTGGTTGGAGTTGTAATGGTCTATTCATAATGGTTTTATGGCTATTGACAAAATTTAGTTATTTAAATCCAAGAAAGTAAGAATATAAGGAGTATATAAATCAGTCTGCTTTATTTCATCATAGGTACGCCAAGCTGCCTTTCAATCTCTTGGGCCTTTTATATCTACTTTTGCAAATCCATCAAGTTCTGGCCAGTACTTTAAGGAAGAAGAATGTAAAACTGCAGAGGATGTAAAACTAAATGAAGCCACAGAGAGGTTTGTTCTGTTCTTTCTGTGCACCACTGATTCCAGCTCAGTTGGACTTCTTTTTCTGTGTGTACACACACACACACACACACACACACACACACACACACATATATATATATATATATATATATATTCAGTGCCTACAAGTAGTATTCAACCCCCTGCCGATTTAGCAGGTTTGATAAGATGCAAATAAGTTAGAGCCTTCAAACTTCAAACAAGAGCAGGATTTATTAACAGATGCATAAATCTTACAAACCAAAAAGTTATGTTGCTCAGTTTAATTTTAATAAACTTTAAACATAAAAGTGTGGGTCAATTATTATTCAACCCCTAGGTTTAATATTTTGTGGAATAACCCTTGTTTGCAATTACAGCTAATAATCATTTTTTATAAGACCTGATCAGGCCGGCACAGGTCTCTGGAGTTATCTTGGCCCACTCCTCCATGCAGATCTTCTCCAAGTTATCTAGGTTCTTTGGGTGTCTCATGTGGACTTTAATCTTGAGCTCCTTCCACAAGTTTTCAATTGGGTTAAGGTCAGGAGACTGACTAGGCCACTGCAACACCTTGATTTTTTCGCTCTTGAACCAGGCCTTGGTTTTCTTGGCTGTGTGCTTTGGGTCGTTGTCTTGTTGGAAGATGAAATGACGACCCATCTTAAGATCCTTGATGGAGGAGCGGAGGTTCTTGGCCAAAATCTCCAGGTAGGCCGTGCTATCCATCTTCCCATGGATGCGGACCAGATGGCCAGGCCCCTTGGCTGAGAAGCAGCCCCACAGCATGATGCTACCACCACCATGCTTGACTGTAGGGATGGTATTCTTGGGGTCGTATGCAGTGCCATCCAGTCTCCAAACGTCACGTGTGTGGTTGGCACCAAAGATCTCGATCTTGGTCTCATCAGACCAGAGAACCTTGAACCAGTCTGTCTCAGAGTCCTCCAAGTGATCATGAGCAAACTGTAGACGAGCCTTGACATGACGCTTTGAATGTAAAGGTACCTTACGGGCTCGTCTGGAACGGAGACCATTGCGGTGGAGTACGTTACTTATGGTATTGACTGAAACCAATGTCCCCACTGCCATGAGATCTTCCCGGAGCTCCTTCCTTGTCCTTGGGTTAGCCTTGATTCTTCGGACAAGCCTGGCCTCGACACGGGAGGAAACTTTCAAAAGCTGTCCAGGCCGTGGAAGGCTAACAGTAGTTCCATAAGCCTTCCACTTCCGGATGATGCTCCCAACAGTGGAGACAGGTAGGCCCAACTCCTTGGAAAGGGTTTTGTACCCCTTGCCAGCCTTGTGACCCTCCACGATCTTGTCTCTGATGGCCTTGGAATGCTCCTTTGTCTTTCCCATGTTGACCATGTATGAAGGCTGTTCACAAGTTTGGGGAGGGTCTTAAATAGTCAGAAAAGGCTGGAAAAAGAGATAATTAATCCAAACATGTGAAGCTCATTGTTCTTTGTGCCTGAACTACTTCTTAATACTTTAGGGGAACCAAACAGAATTCTGGTGGTTTGAGGGGTTGAATAATAAATGACCCTCTGAATAAACTTTTCACAATTGAAAAAAAAATTAAACAAAGAAATAACATTCTTTTTTGCTGCAGTGCATTTCACACTTCCAGGCTGATCTACAGTCCAAATGTCACAATGCCAAGTTAATTCCGAATGTGTAAACCTGCTAAATCTGCAGGGGGTTGAATACTACTTGTAGGCACTGTGTGTGTGTGTGTGTGTGTGTGTGTGTGTGTGTGTGTGTGTGTATATATATATATATATATATATATACATACATACATACACACACTCACACACACTCACACACATATATACATACGCACGCACACACGCATATACACACACAGCCACCATTCTCAGACATCTAGTGCAGTTATTGTAGGTTTGCTGCCTGATATGTTGCTCTGTCATGTGCAGGTAGGAGCAGGAAAGGGGGTGTGATTCAGAGCTCCAACCAAGGGTGGACATTATCAGACTTAACATCACACCCCTTGCCTGCTGCTGCCTGACACTGCTCACCTGACAGTACAGAGCCTACATGGCATATGAGAATCGCAGCCAACAGCACTTATTGCTCAGGAACAATGGAGGCCAGAGAAACTATTTCAGCTGTTTTGCGCCTACTAAATAATGCAAAGAGCTGGCACCAAATTTATTTGACTTTTAAACACTGATGCAAAGCACTGTCCAAAGCGGCCTAAGCATATTCAGGCGACCAATTTCCTCAGCCATGTGCTGTCTGGGATGTCCAGGTGAAACACATGGCTGAGCTTTATATTGGTCATGTGCGTAGAGCCCAACAGTGAATATTATGGTCTTTGGCCATTCTAGCAGTAATGTGGGCTGTTTTCAGTGTCATGTCATAGAATTTATTTTTTTTTTCTGATTATTTTCTATGCTACCAATACTGACTTTTAAATTGTATTTCTTTTAGCGGCTCATCAAAAGAGCAATTGCAGGAAAATACAGAGTGTGATACACAAGAAGATGCAGTCACTACAGATGAGTCTCAGACAGACAGCAGCCCTGTTACCTTCACTGTGAAGCTAGAAACCAACTTGGACGATGATCCAGCTTCAGATGAACTTTTTAGGGTCAGCAGTCAATCTGTTGACTTAATTTCACATTGCACTTTGCCTTTGGAGAATTCAGTTGACTCTATTGAACCAGAACAATGTTCTCCTAATGCGGAAGCATCTAAAGTTTTCGATTTGCAATCTCAGGAGAGCCCTGTTACTGAGCAAGAGCTATTCAATTCCTTCCATTACTGGAGGACTCCTATTCCTGAAATAGATATAGATCTGGAACTTCGGCATACGCAAGCTGAAGCACACAGTCCAGACAGAAGGTTAATAGTTCAGAAAGCATCATCCTCCGGCTCCCCTAATATAGCCATGGCTACAAGAAAAGAGCTGGAAGAGATGATTGAAAACCTGGAGCCACACACAGATGATCCTGATGTTAAAGGTAATTGGTGTTGGGTTTCGTTTTTTTTCTTTCCTTTTTAAGGCGATAATACTGTTTTAAGTCTGATACACTATCAGGAATTACTACAAATATAATTGTGATGCAGAGCTTTAACTTTTGGCCTAGTGCCCTATATTCTGGTGAAGGGAAAGAGGTTTTGAACAATTGGATTCTTGGGACAGTTTAGAAAAGGCCATTTTCTATTCCTGCATGATTTTGTCCCAGTGCACAAAGCAAGGTCCATAGAAGATCACGATTAGAGTAAGCATTCGCCTTGGAGTCAGAGAGCTCTGACCCCATCCAACACGCTAAAAGACACGCGTTATACGAACAAGCCATTGAACTCAATGGCTAACTACATTTTACATGTATATTTTTACACGTGTAAAATGGACAGCATACACGGGGCGTAAACTCTGTGTGAAGGGGCCCTTAGAATGAACTAGAATAGAGATTAGAGCCTGGCTCCCTCATCCAACATCAATGTCTGACCTGAAAATGCTCTTCTGGATGAACAGGCAAAACCAACAAAAATTTTGTAGAAAGGCTTCTCATATGAGTGTAATTTGTTTAGGTTTAAAGGAGGGTGTACTCCATATTAATACCTATGGACTTAGAATGGGTTATGAAAGTTCCTTAGGATGTAATGTAGGGATGGGCTCTTGTCTGAAAATCGCCCATAAGCAAAAATGTTATTTTTAGTTTTAAATCTCTAAATTTTTCTTTTATGAAACAAAAGTTCAGTGAGCTGGCACAGTGTAAATTGGTCTGATATATATGATACAGGCTTCCATGTCCTACCACCCAACTATAGACTACAGGGGAAAAAAGTGATGCTCATAACTTGCAGTGGGAGGATAAAGCCTGCATGGACTATATCAGACTCGGGGGAAGAATTGATTTGGCACTCAGATGAATTGCCCAGCTTTGATGTAATGTATCGCTGTCACTCTACTTTATTGTGAGTGTACTTCAGGTAGTTATGTATGAGATCTGTATCTGTAAGGGGCTTTGGTCAATCACTGTTGGTAAAAGGGTCCCTTGATAGTAAGGTTACATTCACATTTGTGTAACACAGAGTCTGTCTAAAATCCCAAATGAAAAAGTCTAGCATGCCAGACTTCTTCATCCAGTGAAATGATGGAGAACATATCAGATACCAGCGTCATTAGATCCATCTTTACTGTTCTTTCTTTCCCTCCCTAAGAGAACGTACTGTAAACGCAAATGTGGAGTTGAGTACTTGAGAGATTTGTGAAATCCATTTGCTTCTCTCCATAATGTCTAAAAGATGTTAACTCAGGATTCTGTAATGGGATGAGATTTGATTTCTAAACTTGCGTATCCCTGAAATATGAAGTAGTATAAATATATAGTAGGGGGAGGGGGAAGCAGTATGCAGAACTTCAGTCAAGAACAGTTGGAAGTTTTGTTTACTGAGTGCAAAACTTTTTTTTATTTGGTATGAACTCATCTGTTGACCACCTTTTTGCACTTTATTGCGTGATAAATATTCTTACTACAATTTCACAGGGTCTTATGAAGCACATCATGACCATGAAGTCTCGCCAGTGCTAGAATTAGTGTTGGCTTTCGTACAATACCACTCAATATTGTAGGTGCAGTTGCATAGGTGCATATTTAGGGTGCTGCACTTGTTTGTAATGTCTTACTTTTTGCTTTTATGTACCATATATACTCGAGTATAAGCCAAATTGTTCAGCACAGTTTTTGTGCTGAAAAAGCCCCCTTGGCTTATACTCGAGTCAGATTTTTTTTTTTTTTTTTTTTTTTTTTTGAGGGGGAGGGGGTCTATGACCAGCCGCAATATCAATGTATAGAATCTTCCATAAAATAGTGGGGAAAGAAAAAGAAGCTTTAAAAAAAAATTATAAATAAATAAAAGTTCTAAATCACTCCTTTCCCTAGAATACATACAAAAGTAGAAAATTACTGTGAGACACATACACATTAGGTATCCCTGTGTCTGACAGTGCCCGGTCTACTGAATATAGGGGATCTGCAGTGCTCCTGTTCTGTCGGGAAGGGGTTAATAGGAGCACTGCAGATACCCTATATTCAGCCAGGCTGAATTCCAAATGGGGGGAAAACCCCCAGTCCTCAAGCTCAGGGTAGGGGCAGACAGACAACCAAAACACCCCCTCCCCTTCCCCAGCGACTACCTCACCCATAAATTCCAACCAATTTAATTTTTAAAATTTTCCAGTAGCTGCTGCATTTCAGCCCCCCCCCCCCCCCCCTTTACTCGAGTCAATAAGTTTTCCCAGTTTTTTGTAGTAAAATTAGGGGCCTTGGCTTATATTCGGCTTATACTCGAGTATATACGGTATCTATAAGGGAAGTGTTTTTATGGGGAAAGCTAAAAGTAGCAACCTGGGAGATTACGGCCTGTTATCGTCACCCCCTGTACAGCCTCCACTGACTCCTTTGATTTGGAATCCAGGAAGTGTTCATGTTGTCACCTCTCCTACCATTGGCATAACATATGTTCTCTGGTTGTCAGATTTCTCCACTGCTCCACTCTGACTTCTGCTCTGACTGACTTCATAAATAATTGACAATCAGAATCCATAAATATGCTCTAATTTGTTTGTTTTTTTAAAAAGTGACTGAATTCCTGTGGACTTATGTCCAGGAGGTCCTCTCTTATCTTGCATTTCCTTGCATTGTTAAGCAGCTCCAGAACTGGGGAGTCGGCTGCAACTACAGTCAGGGCTCCTCTAGAGAAGGCTGGGATGATATATTACAATCCCTGCCGTTCCAATCACTGTATACACAGCACTCCATGAGTGCTGTGTATATAGCTATGGGAGACGCTGTGATGCGATTACATGCATCAGCCACCCCCCACCTTACCCACCAACGCCAACAAAAAAAAATTATGACTTTATGGGGACACAATTAATAGTAAATTAAGTTAAAAAAAAATAAAGTAATTTAAAAAAAGAAATATGCCAATACCACACCCACATCACAGGTTCTAGCCCCATGCAATACACAACACAATGCACAATAGAAGTTACCTTAATGGAGAGGGAAAACTATTGTTAATAACACTTTGTGAAAAAAGTGCATGTAAGAGTAGAACAAGAAATGTGTCTGGTCTAGGGCTAGAGATATTGGCCCGTTACTGAAGTGGTTAAAGTGTAACTCTGGTTTGTTTGTTTGTTTTTTGTTTTGTTTTTTAAATCTCTCCTCCCTCCTAATTCAGTTCATAAAAGAAAACAAATTGACTATCCTTTTCATCCAAAAAGCTAAGAACTATATTACATACAGTGTACACCATGAAGGAGAGATCAAAATAGCCGAATCTCCATTTTGCCTCCCCCCCCCAAACAAAAAAAAAAAAGAAATAAAAGTGATTCAAATGGAATAAAAGTGATTCAAATGTCTGAAGTTCCCCAAAATGGTATAAATATAAACTACACGTGTGCGGCAAAGACCCTTTACACACTGCTGTATATGGAAACCTTAAAAAGTTACTAATGTCAGAATATGGCAGCTGAAATAGCTTTGTTTTGTTTTTTTAAATTTTGGATTTTTGTAAGGATATTAAAACATAAGATAAACTCTATAAATTTAGTATTACAGTGATTTTGCTAAACCAAAGAAAATAAGACTCATCAATTTTACCACCGAGTGAACTCTGTAAAAACAAAGCTCTAAATGGATTTTTACATGGAAAACAGTTATGCTAATGGTTTACCTGCTTAAATAGTGATCTACCGTATTTTTCGGACTATAAGACGCACTGGACTATAAGACGCACAGGTTTTAGAGGAGGAAAATAGGGGAAAAAAAATTTTGAAGCAAAAAATGGTAAAATATTTAATATATGGGAGTTGTAGTTTTGCAACAGCTGCAAGGCCACATTGACAGGTGACCCTGCAGCTGTACGGGGACGCATAGTGTTTTTTTTTTTTTTTGCGGGGCCAGAAGTACTTTTTAGTTATACCATTTTGGGGAATATATATTGCTTAGATCACCTTGTATTGAAAAAAAAACCCGGTGGTTTATGATATATGATTTTCTACTTTTATATATATATTCTAGGGACAGGAGGTGATTTAGAACTTTTATTTATTTTACATTTTTATTATATATTTTTAAAGCTTTTTTTTTTTTTTTTTTTTTTTTTTACTATTTTATTCCCCCCCAGGGGCTTGAACCTCCAGTCGCTTGATTGCAAGTCCCATAGATGGCAATACAACTGTATTGCCGTCTATGGGACATTCTGTCTATTAGTATTACGGCTGGTCATAGACCCAGCCGCAATACTAATATATAGCAGTGACAGGCCCGGGAGCCTCATTAGGCTCCCGGCTGTCACCCGAACAGGTCGGCTCCTGCGATATCGCCGCGCAGGAGCCGGCCTGCAACTTTACAGGTACGGGGCCGGTGGGGACCGGCCCCAGGGGGAGAAGGGGCCGCTGATACTGACCCGGCATCCGCTGTACTAGAGAGGCGGATGCCGGGGAGGGATAGACGCCGGGGCCTGAGACATCGCTGCGCTCCTCTGCCGTGCATGAAGCCAGCGGCGGGGGGACGGAGGAGCGGAATAGCATCGCCGCTGCCGCTGCTGGCTTCATGTAGGGCAGAGGAACGCAGCGATGTCTCAGGCCCCGGCGTCTATCCCTTGCCGACATCCGCCTCTCTATTACGGCGGGTGCCAGGCGCTACATTCAGACTATAAGACGCACCCTTCTTTTCCCCAAAAATTTTGGGGAAAAAAAGTGCGTCTTATAGTCCGAAAAATACGGTATATATCATTTATTTTTATCTGTATGGATAACATGTACTGTGACCTCATGGAGAGGGTCCTAAAATCACTGTGACCTCCTGGGGAGGGTCCTAAAATAACTGTTCGTTAATCATCATCGAGATAAAATGTTAAATTAATTGATTTTCAGAAGAAATTGGGGAGGGGCTATTTAAAATGGTCCCTAAACGTCTATTATGATCGTACAGTAGGACACAATTTATTAAATAAAAAATTTTTTTTAAAAAAACCTAATGCAACTAGCATACCACAGGTTCTAACTCCACCCCGACATACACAATATAGTTCTATAACTGAGAGGGGAAAACTTATTTTTCTTTCTGAATGTGGTTAGAGTCTACACTTGGTGTATTTTGTAGAAATCTGCATCATGGCTGGTTGATAATTATTTTTCTTTTTCATTCTAGCACAAGTTGATGTCCTCACTGCTGCCCTTAAAGCCTCCAGCCTAGAAACTCAGGAAGATAAAAAATCCTCTCACTTGAATCAGGAGATCCTCTACCACAATGACACAATGGAGACGGGGAGGATAAACTGCAAACTCTCACAAGATGACACCATCCCTTTAATCAGTGATTCTGTAGAGGTAAGGAAATCTTTTTTGGCTTCATTCATGCATTCATTAGTCTGGGAAGTCTAAGGGGGGGATGACACATACAGAAGCTGTTAGACGGAAAATGTACACCTCCAAAACCCCCACTAAAGTTTGCGGCGGTTTTGCCTCAACATTGTGCTGCTGTTAGTCAGCGAGGGTGCGTGGGGGATAACTCTACCATTACCCATATGAAGTTATTAGAAGCCAAAACAAGGTAACATATCATCCGAAAGCCTGACCAAACCTTCATGCACCCATAAGCTGGGTGTCCATATAGTTGTTGCTCTACTATTTCACAAGTTACTGTATGCAGCCATCAAATTTAAAGGGTTTTCAGGTGCATTCATTTGGAAACTGCAAATCTCTCCATGTTGATTCATTCTTCAATCGCTTCCAGCCCACCCCTCTGCTGTTAGTACCATTGCTATATGGAAACCCAGCATTAGACCTAAAGGCCCCAACTGGCACAGAGAACGAGAAATTTATGAAGCGGCTGCAGCCCTTTCCATCCCTTGTCCGCCTTCCTTCCTCTTTTGTTGTATTTGCTAATGTTACTCTAGAATTCACTTTTCTCCTTTTAGCATGCTGCCATGTTTTTACCTTGATCCACATTACCTCATTTTGTGCGGGCTACGGGTCCTCTTCTTATGACCTTCCTATTAAATCTGTTCATATGAATGCAGCTTTCCCCTCCTCCCCTTGTTAAATTTTTGCCTCCCATTGAAGAGGTATTTTATTTATTTGTCATAATATGCAAATGAACAGTCTCTGGCATCAAGGTGGCTCCGTTGCGCCAAACTTTTATGCCTCACACAGCCCAGAAATCTTCCCTGGCACTGTCACTCAACAGAGGAAAGGAGGGTGTATTAGAGTAGGATGGGGCTTGGAGCAGTGGAGCTGAAATGAATATCTCTACAATAAGGGGGAGGGGGTTGAGTGTTGCATTGCGCTCAGCCTGACCTATCTCACTGGGGTGCTGGTGACAGACTACCTTTTAACATTCTACTGCTGTTTTATAGTCAAGGTTTTATTTTAAGTATTAAAAAGTCAGTAATAATTTTTAAAGAGCAACTTGGGGTTTTTCAACTGGTTCCTATCTTAAAGTAAGAGGATCTAGAGGATAAGGGTACCCACTAACTTTTTATGCTCGGTGTTGGATATCACTTTGACATCCTGCAAGATAGAATTAACACTACCAAAGTTAAACCAATTTTGTTTCCTTTCATGTCCTTCATATTTGATGATGCAGTGCATGCAGTCCACTCTTCGCTATATCCACAATGATTCCGACTTAAGCACTAGTAGCGGCTATAGCCCTGAAGAGGAAAAGAAGTCCAAAGTACAGGTGTGTGTGGTAAGAGGATATATCATGTGCATTCTTCATATCTGACATGTAGATATTAAGTATTGTGTGTTTTTGTTTCGTTGTGTGCCTAGGATGTTGTACCTCAGGCCTTACTGGATCAGTATCTATCAATGACTGACCCATCCCGTGCCCAGACTGTTGACACAGAGATTGCCAAGCATTGTGCCTATAGCATTCCAGGAGTGGCCCTCACGCTAGGTAGACAGAACTGGCACTGTCTACGGGACACCTATGAGACACTAGCAGCGGACATGCAGGTATATAAACCATTTCTTCCCTATCAAACCTTCCCTATCAAACTTGGTGTTCTTGATTCTTATCTATCGAATTATTTATTTATTTTTAATCAGTGGAAAGTACGAAGAACATTGGCGTTTTCCATCCATGAGTTGGCATTAATACTGGGTGATTCCCTTACTGCTGCAGACTTGCTGCCAATCTTCAATGGGTTTCTGAAGGATCTTGATGAAGTTAGGATAGGCGTCCTAAAACATCTTTATGACTTTTTGAAAGTGAGTATGTATATTTGTCCTGTAATATAAATAAATAATTTAGTAATTTTTTTTTTACAAATGTATTTTTTTTTCTTCATTTCAGTGTTTGAAACCCTAAAACCTCAGTTAAAAAAATAAATAAAAAAAAAATCACTTTTCTGTGCATATGTTAAAAATAAAGCCTTATCTGTCAAAAAATAGAAAAAACATCCACCTCATGGCACAACGGTAGTGTGACTCCAGATCAGAAGGTTTCGTATTCAAATTTTTTAAAAAAAATGCAGAAAATATTTTTATATAACCACTACCTGCCAAAAGAAACAACCTAAAATCACTAAAGTTGTCATTCACGTGTATGAGCCAGACATGATAGATGAAAAGTAGACATTACCTATGGAATGAAAATTCGGAGTCTCGTAGGGTTAACCATACCCACCATTAGTCACAATGCAAATCTGAGTCCTGATCATTATGAATACGTTTGTAACTTGTTCTGTTGTTTTTTTGTTTTTCTGTTTCTTTAGCTTCTTCAGCCTGACAAGAGACGAGAATACCTTTACCAGCTTCAAGAATTCTTGGTGACTGATAATTGTCGGAACTGGCGTTTCAGGGCAGAATTAGCAGAGTATGTGCAATTGTAGTCTGTTGTTTAACCCTTGACACACCAAAAGTGCCATCAGTAGGTTATATATGAAGCAGTTACAAGACATTTTTTAATGTTTGCAGTTTAGTTACACATTAGTTGCACAGGAAAATCCACTCTCATTCGTATAGTGAGAGTGAATTCTCCTGTTGCTATGACATCACCCAGCCTACTTGAACAGCAGGAGCATTGCTCCTAGGGCTGAAGGCCCAACCCCAGTTTACCCTCTGCATCATTTGCATAAGACGTCAAAAGGTTTTGGGGGTTTTTTTTGTCTTTTTCCTCTTCAAATCTACAGAAGTGAGATGCATAACAGAGGAATGCAGTTTATGGCTATAATGTGCTATAACTGGTGTGAGCAGTGTAATATGCTTGAGGGAGGTGGTAGACTCTTTTAAATGTCTTAACTATGCAAAACTAAAGTTGTATTGCAATAAAAAAAAAAAAAAACATTACTGCTAAATGACTTGTACATCATATATACCTTAATGCAGTGTGTTTATCGTACCTATAGACCTGTTTAGAGCTTGCATTACAGTAGTCCCTCTACATGAACTCTGACATGCCACCATTTGTAGTTTTTCCACAGGTTGGATGTTACTGCTGCCACAATTGTGTGTATTTAGCTAGACATTGATTTACATGAATGAAATAACTTTTCGTGTTATATATGCTTTTTGCTGCTATTTCTAGGCAATTGATTCTACTACTTGAACTGTATAGTCCCAGGGATGTTTATGACTATTTACTACCAATTGCTTTAACACTCTGTGGGGACAAAGTCTCATCTGTCCGCTGGATATCCTATAAACTGGTGAGTATCCTTTGTGCTCAGACCTCTTTTACTTGAATTTTTTGCTGTTCATCTTATTGTGGTTGTGGTGCAATAGTGAATAAATCCTTTCAGTCAGTTGTAAATGTTTGCTACATAGTCGCTTCCAGTAAAACAGCTAAAGGTACGTGTTTGGGGAGAATATTGCCTCATATATTTACATTTTACATTCCTAGTCTCCAGTCCTACAATAACTTGTATATCTTTCACTTATGGCACTCGTTACAGGTTAGCGAGATGGTTAAGAGGTTATACTTGGCTCCCACTCAGACCTTAGCCCTGGATCTCATGAACAAGCTTGTGGAGCAGTTCTGCAAGAGCCCAAAATGGTCAGGAAGACAAACATTTGTGTTTATATGCCAGGTTGGTTCTCTATATCCCCATGTTCTGGTAATACTATGTGACAGAGCTTGCATGATACAAGACCGTTTCTCTCCTGTTTTTGGGTGCATCTTTAAGGGGTATGTTCACATGGCACAATTTGGCGTGTTTTTTTATGTGGATTCCACCCTTCTACTTCCCATTGTTTTTAATTCTATCCCAAGGCTGGGCCCCAAGGGACAGAGATGCTGCGGGAAAAATCACAGCGTTTTACAGTACAGGCAAAGTGGATGGGATTCTAGCAAATCCTATGCCCACTTAATTACCACCGTGCACACACGCTGCGATTTTAAAAACTGGCGCGCAAATCGCAGCATGTCAGTTATACCTACAGAAGCGCCAGTGGTTTCCCCATAGCTATAAATGTAACAGTCCGCAGAGGATAAATTCTGCAAACTTTTTGTTTTAAAGCGTTGCCGCCACGGTTTTTCCCGCAGTGCTTTTTAGCTGTGGGACGTCCGATGGGGCCTTAGCCTAAAGGAGCTCATTGATGAGGCCCATTTCTTTGTGTCAAATCGGTGGCAGAAAAACTCAGATTCTGACACTGGGAGCTTCAAATTCATTTTCTGCTTTGTGAATTCTCCCTAATCCCTTCCCACTTCAGCTATTTTTCTGTGTCATTTTTGTCCCATTTTATTTATTTTATTCATTCTTTCATTTTTTTTCTTTCCAAAATTGCATTAAATAGTACCATTCAATATTCTGTATGATGTACTGGGAGGCAGGAATAATAATAATGGGTTGAATCAGAATGGGTGGAAAACTGTGGATAATACAAATATAATTTAGCACCTTTTACTAAATAAATTTAAAAAATTGTTCTGGTTTGGGTGTTTGTTTTTTAGTTGCCATATGCTGACATCGATAATTTTTATTTATTTATTTTTAATCTTCATTCTATTTATTTTAATGTAGTGCTATGGCAACTATTACACATGGCATGACTTCTGCAAAGTACAACTCCTAGAACCAGCATTACTGTGTATTACCATGTAGCATAAATTGGCTGGATTTCATATGAAATGTAACCTACTTTACCCATGTTTGCCTTGACAGGCTCTCATTGAGGATGACTGTCTTCCTATGGAGCAATTTGCTATGCATTTAATGCCTCATCTCCTGCAGCTTGCCTCTGATAGAGTACCAAATGTCAGAGTCCTTCTTGCAAAGACCTTAAAGCAAACACTGTTAGAAAAAGGTGAGCTAAGATATTAATATGCATAGTTACACTTTGTGAATAATGGCCTATAAAGATACTGTATTTATCCATGCCTCATCTAGTTCATTACACTTCATAGTCTGTTATCTGACAATATGGTCTTGTTTTTTAAAGTGGTTTCTTGCCTCCTTTTTGACTACTCCAAGTCACATAAGCCTGCCACACTTTGTTCTCTATATAGCCTTCATAGTATGACAGTTCATTAAAGGGGCTCTATCAATAGTCATTTTTAGCTCAGCACATACTTGCATAGCCTGTAGAAAGGCTAGTCCACACATACCATTTGTTTGTAAATCACCTCAGTAGTCTTTGAATAAGTCAGTTTTTATTCATATGTTAATTAGCCTTCTCGGTGCACCCAGAATTGTCTGTGTGCACCCTCTGCTATTCTCTATGTGTATAAGAGCAGGGAGATGAGTCAATAACTCAGCAGTCTCTGCTGTACATACACATAGAGAATAGCAGAGAGGAGTGCATGGTGAGACTTCCGGTGCACGGAGAAGCTAATTAGCATATGAATAAAAACAGACTTATTCAAAGACTACTGAGGCGATTTACATACAAAAGGTATATGTGGAGTAGCCTTTCTAAAGGCTATGCAAGGATGTGCTTAGCTAAAAATTACTTTTCCCAATGATGGAGCCCCTTTAATCATATGCTATATTTTAGGCTGTTACTATACTGACCTGCGGAGCCAAACAGTTAAGTTCCTTGCAGACGACCGTGTATTAGGTCGGTGTGCTATCCATGTTTTTCCCGGAGAGCACAATGACCCATTCATTTCTATGGGCCCGTGCACATGACCGTGAATTACACAGTCCCATGGCGGGCCCACAGTCCAGGCCACCAAATATGGAACAGGGCCAATTCCTGCCTGATTTTGCAGCCCTGTATAGGAGCTTCCATGGCTCCTGTTTATTGAATGGTGCCGTGCCTTACATTCACAGCCGGTAAGCACACAGTCGTGAACAACCAGCTTTAGACTTTCACTGCCTATTTCCACCGGCCATCATGTGATTTGCATTCATTATATATCTGAACTTACTAAATGAAGAGGAAGTGTTCACATAAAAAGAACGGAAAATGCAAAGCCTACATATTTAGTAGGATTTACTATATTTTAATCCACACTGGGGGCTCTAGTGATAATTATACTTAACCACCAAGAAATTCCTTTTTTTTTTTTTTTTTCTTTTATTGTATTATAAATTACAATGTTCTGTTGGTGGTTTCTTAATAAATCAGTCTTGGGTTATGGTGCCCTCTTTGCACTCTTCCAATGGCAAAGTCGGGGGAGGTAATGATCAGGCTTTTGGATGTCATGCGATATATCTGTTGTCCTTTCCATCTGTAGTGGTCTTATTTTTGTGGTCAGCTTTCTGAGATTTGTTTTCCACACCCCCCCCCCCACACACACACCCCCGGCTGGTTTTATATAGTTTGTAACTGTAACATGGTCTTGGTCAGCTGGGCCATCTATGGCTCTTTGTCTTTGTGATAATAATGCATGCATTTTCTTATTTTCTGTTCCCAGAGTATTTCTTAACTTCTGCCAACTCTCACCAAGAAGCTGTGGAGCAGACGATTGTGGCTTTACAGATGGATTTTGATAATGATGTCAAGTATTTTGCCAGTATACACCCTGCTAGCACCAAACTTGCAGATGATGCAATGAGCACTGCTTCTTCCACCTACTAATAGGCAAGGAAAGGTCAACCCGAACCCAAGACCCATATTATTGGCCTTTCGTGTCTTGTTATTCCTATTCTACTTTAGGAGGGAAGAGAAACCATAAACTCTCAGAGGATTGCCACCAAAGCCTTAAGTCTTCTGTCTTCCTGAGATGTCAAGAAACTTGAACTGACTGAGTAACTTTATATGTGTGAGGACATAAAGCTCTAGTCCACATTGTCACCAGTTCACTTCCTAAGTCCTTCACTGCTGGAGCTGGTACTAAAGTGCTTGCATATACGTACTGTGCCATAACACGCCATTCTACGTGCTGAATGGGTACTTCTGTGGCTCGCCATATGCAGAAGCACTGTTATGTATCTATGGGCCATAACCCGCAGTGACTTCTACTAATCAATCTGTTCCAAATCATTGTAGAGGATTTCCAGTATTAGGGGCAAATGGGGTTTTTATTCAATGTATTCCCCGTCACTTTCTTAATGTGTGAATAGTTTCCTTATTGGGATGTGTGTTAACTGAGAAATGAAGGGAGTGTATACCCTTTTTTTTTTTTCTTTCTTTCTTAAGGGCTCAGTGCTAACACTACATTAGATACTGATTTTAATCCTAAATGCAGCATATTGCTGTACTTATAGGCAGGCAACATTGCTGTTAAGTACCTCTGTTCTAATTTGTTTTCATGCTGGTCATGACCTGAAGGATATGTGTTGATTCATGTGCTTCAAGTCAAGTTTTTTTTTAACTTGATCATGATCAGCTCTGAGGTGCATCACTATTGGTCTTCATATAAATGTACATATCTGTTGTGCTCCTCGAGTACCACAGTCTTTAATCATGCTGTTAAAAGCTCAGTTGTAATACAAGTTTATCTGCTTGTCTGAATAAAATTTATTAATAAGTTTCAACAATTTCTTCCTTTATGACTTTTTTATGGAGGGGGGATGTTTTTAATTGGAAAATAAAAATTAAAAAAAACGCAGAAATGCTGACATCCAGTTTTGTAGAGGCAAAATACGCTGATGGACACCAGAATACAGAATGGGACAGGAATCAAGCTGTTACACAAAGAGTCCTTGTTTTGGAACAATGTATTGAGTATTTTCTTGTATTTCATAGTTTCATAGTTTTCTTAGAATTTAAAATGTCTACAATAAGCTATTTTCTGTACAGTATGAGGTGGCCATCTTTCCTAAGCCGTTTCTGAATAGCTCAGATGCTCAGGAACAACTGAAAAGAGTTGATGAGTGTGACAAGGGACTGTGGCATAGTGAGCCATTTTTTATAGTACAGTGAATGCACAATAAAATAAAATTCCATCCCCCACATAACACCTTTTATTGGTTGAATCATTTATTTTTATGAGAGGACTACTGACTGCTCATGGGACACAGATGGGTATCAGACTAATATTTTGTATGGGTTATATGACGTACATACAAAGCTCCATTTAAAGGGGTTGTCCCATCACAAGGATCCTATCTATACTGCTTGTTAATAAGATAATCCTTTAATAGTCCCACAATGGGGAAATTTCAGTGATACAGTTTCATAGATGGTACAGAGGTATATAACAAGAGAGAAACACATACAAGCTCATGGCAGATAGAGAAATCATAGCAACTAAAAAAGAAAGAAACAAAGACACACTGCAGGATCATTTAGTTGTCTGTGTGAAGTAATACAGCCTACTGGAGGACATGAGGAGGGGGGATCACAGCATATAGATATAACAGGTAGAAACGTTTTTTTGCAGAGGTGGGGGACATAGGCAGCTATCACGATAACATGTGGCAGTTCTTTGGTAGGTGGTGAGATCTCCTGCTCACAGCTGATAGTTTGGTATCTTGTATCAGCACTATTGTCCATTAACCACAAAAAATGCCCCAAATGTCCTTCATCACAGCCCTCCTCCTTTCTTCTTACCACTGTGTTCTACTGCCCAAAGACGTCTGAAGCCATCCCGGTAAACAGGGTGCTGCTATCTTGCCAAGCTTCCATAAACTCATGGAGTGGGTGGGGGTGATCGTAGGTTCCCAGGCTGTAACAGAGTCCCACGTGTCCACAGTAATAGAAATACCAGTCAGCTGTAGGTAGCTTCACACATCAGCAATAGATGCCAAAAATCATCTCCTTGAGAGAAGTCGTCCACACATCCATGCAGGTTTCTCCTCCATGCCGCATGCTGAAACATGCTGTCCTCAGCTCCTGAGGGGATGGTAACAGGCATACGTGCAAACAGGAAAACTCCAGCTGATTCAGGTCTTGAGTCTTGTCCATGCTTAACAATAAAAACAAAAGGAAAAATATACTCCACAGGGTCTTCCATTCGATTTATAGTTGCTAATTCATAGTGCTAGTTTGCTTGGTTAGAGGATTCTTGAAGATACACACAAAAAGAGTGAAAAAGATAGATAAAGGTTGCTCCCAGCTTGGAGCTCTGTATCAAGGCAGCCACTCAAGGCGGCGCCATGATAAGAATGTGGATGTAAGACTTTTCCTAAATACACTGCTTTGTTTGTCCACTATCTTATTTTATTCAATTCATTGTTGATACAGCCCTTGACTGATGTATCTGCCTGCTCTCAGGGGGGAGGAAGGAGGGGCTAAGTGCATGGGAGCAAGCCTGTGTTTCTAGCTATTCCTGTGTCTACACCTCGTGATCTAGCTTCCTGATCTCAGAGGAGGGGAGCTGCTTTCATTTCTGAACTCTTCTTCTGTTCTCCCAGTGAACAGGCTAGCTAATTCAATTGTGTTCATTATGGCAGAGACAGGCAGTCTCTGTATGTAACACAGAATGGAATTTCTCCTGCCTGTACTTCATAGTCCAATATTGTGCATATAGTGTTTGAGGACCTTTGATGACATCACAGGCCCTTCAGCCGCCCCATAGGATCACACTATGCGGTGGGTGGAGCTACACACAAATTTGGGGGCGGAGCTAAACGGCAGGTTGCATATGAAACCCCGCCCACTAAATGACGCAAGAAACCAGGAAGAAAGAAGATTTTACAGCAGTGAAGACTGGTGAGTATGCAACGTGGGAATACCCCTTTAAAGAGCTTGGCAGACACAATATATATATATATATATATATATATATATATATATATATACACACTCACCGGCCACTTTATTAGGTACACCTGTCCAACTGCTCGTTAACACTTAATTTCTAATCAGCCAATCACATGGCGGCAACTCAGTGCATTTAGGCATGTAGACATGGTCAAGACAATCTCCTGCAGTTCAAACCGAGCATCAGTATGGGGAAGAAAGGTGATTTGAGTGCCTTTGAACGTGGCATGGTTGTTGGTGCCAGAAGGGCTGGTCTGAGTATTTCAGAAACTGCTGATCTACTGGGATTTTCATGCACAACCATCTCTAGGGTTTACAGAGAATGGTCCGAAAAAGAAAAAACATCCAGTGAGCGGCAGTTCTGTGGGCGGAAATGCGTTGTTGATGCCAGAGGTCAGAGGAGAATGGCCAGACTGGTTCGAGCTGATAGAAAGGCAACAGTGACTCAAATAGCCACCCGTTACAACCAAGGTAGCCAGAAGAGCATCTCTGAACGCACAGTACGTCGAACTTTGAGGCAGATGGGCTACAGCAGCAGAAGACCACACCGGGTGCCACTCCTTTCAGCTAAGAACAGGAAACTGAGGCTACAATTTGCACAAGCTCATCGAAATTGGACAATTGAAGATTGGAAAAACGTTGCCTGGTCTGATGAGTCTCGATTTCTGCTGCGACATTCGGATGGTAGGGTCAGAATTTGGCGTCAACAACATGAAAGCATGGATCCATCCTGCCTTGTATCAACGGTTCAGGCTGGTGGTGGTGGTGTCATGGTGTGGGGAATATTTTCTTGGCACTCTTTGGGCCCCTTGGTAGCAAAGCCAAAGCCTACCTGAGTATTGTTGCTGACCATGTCCATCCCTGTATGACCACAATGTACCCAACATCTGATGGCTATTTTCAGCAGGATAATGCGCCATGTCATAAAGCTGGAATCATCTCAGACTGGTTTCTTGAACATGACAATGAGTTCACTGAACTCCAATGGCCTCCACAGTCACCAGATCTCAATCCAATAGAGCATCTTTGGGATGTGGTGGAACGGGAGAATCGCATCATGGATGTGCAGCCGACAAATCTGCGGCAACTGTGTGATGCCATCATGTCAATATGGACCAAAATCTCTGAGGAATGCTTCCAGCACCTTGTTGAATCTATGCCATGAAGAATTGAGGCAGTTCTGAAGGCAAAAGGGGGTCCAACCCGTTACTAGCATGGTGTACCTAATAAAGTGGCCGGTGAGTGTGTGTGTGTATATATATATATATATATATATATATATATATATATATAATATGGTCTAAGGGGCAACACGGTGGCTCAGGGGTTAGCACTGAAAGGTCTAAGGGGCAACACGGCTCAGGGTTTAGCACTGCAGCCTTGCAGCACTGGAGTCCTGGGTTTGAATCCTGCCAGGAACAATATCTACAAGGAGTTTATATGTTCTCCCTGTGTTTGCGTGGATTTCCTCCCATTCTACAAAGACATACTGATAGGAAAAAGAAGTCTGTTATGCTATTAATTGGTTAATAAGTGCACCCAAATACCTTTTTAGCAGTACTCTGAGATATTTCTAGGTGTTTCTGGGAGCTTCTGGTATCTTCAGAATTTGTTTATCTGGTGTAGCTTCCTGTTCTTTTATCCTACAACTACTATGATGCATTGTTCTTCACTCCTGCCCACCCCATCACACTTGCCTGTCTTCCTTCCAGCTCCTCGTCCTCCTATTTCCGTCCTCTGGCACCTGTGCAATACAGCCGGAGTGCCAGTTTAAGTGATGGGGAAACGAAACATCTCCTGAAAATTTGCTTGGGGTGGTCACATGACTGCCCCAACGATCTAGGGAAATATTTTTTTTTATTTTTTATTTTTTTTTATAAAGTGAGCAAGTTAGAAGTGAAAGAAAACACAAAACAAAAAGCACCGCACGGCACCTAGTGCATTGCCCTTAATAATACAATACAATATATTTTAAAATGTAGCTGTAATCACCTTAAGGTGCTGTGATTTAGTCACAGCACCCAAATAATCCCACACACAAATCCATAAAGGGGCCAGCAGCAGCAGATCACAATCGCACAAAAGGCGTGCAGGAAATCTCAAAACCAGGACCAATTCAAACTACACATATCCAATGTAGATGAAATAAAATAGATATGCGCTTACCAACCGTGGTCTTGCCAATAAATTTTTAATAGAACCTGGCTGGTTTTTAATAGAATATGGCTGGTTTCTTCATCAGGTGTACATAAGGATAGTATATATTGGTTATACTATCTAGAGATGAGCGAACACTGTTCGGATCAACTGATCCGAACAGCACGCTCCCATAGAAATGAATGGAAACACCTGTGACGCTGACTTTGCCGGCGGTTTCTGCTGATGAAGAAACCAGCCATAGGTTTCGAAACGCGTTGTGTGTGTGGAAGGTTCTATTAAAGATTCATTGGCAAGACCACGGTTGGTAAGCGCGGATCTATTTTATTTCATCTACATTGGATATGTGTAGTTTGAATTGGTCCTGGTTTCAAGTTAGAAGTGAGGCAGCGGGAGTTTATTTAGCATAGTGTAGAAAAATGACTTTTTTTTTTTTTTCTCCTCCAGACAGACCCTTTAAGTAGGCTGGAGACATGAAGGCGGGCTGAAAAAAAAAAAATACTTGCCTGTCCTCAGTCCTCTAGTGTCCATTCAGCACAGTGTGGTCCTTCTGCTCAGCTGTCTTTTTGCAGTGAAATTCCTCACCAGCTATGACATCCTAGGTCCGTTTTGCTGAAGCCAATGATGGGCCTCAGTGGCCACATGACTGCTGAGGCCAATGAGCAGCCTCAGGAAGAGACACAGGATGTCACAGGTAGTGACAACAATGGACCAGCAGGCCTGGACTGTACTTGGGAGGCACTGGGAACAGGCGTGTGTTGTTTGGAGGGGTTTTTTTGTGCTTTAGTAGCAATAGTCAAACTGCCAAGATTTTTTTTATAATTGCCAAAAATATTTAGATTTTGTCTAAAGACATCCGAAAAGATTAGTTTAGTTTCTAATGACACATTTTCGTAAAGAAAGCTCAATATGTAGTTTTACACAGGGGGAAAAACGCATTTTCGTTGTTTCTTTCACTTGATACTGCAGTGTATTTTGTATTACCAAGGTAGATTACCTTTATATGTTGTCTACTTCTAATGTTTGTTATGTAGGATATCTGTTTCTTAATGCTGCAGAAGTGTGCCTGCAGTGGAATGGTGCATAGTTGTTTTTTATTTGTGTGGGGGGTTATAATATATATATATATATATATATATATATATATATATATATATATATACAGCCTGAAACCTCCTGCATTCATTAAGCACACAAATGGGTATCTGCAAGTGTTCTTTTAGAGAATTACAAGTGTATACATTTTGTGGATTTCTGCAGCCTCAATGTGACTAAAAATGACTAATTTGGACTTAGTTTGTCTTTTGTTGTGTCGCAGGAAAATGATGAAACTAGGGATTTGAAACATAGAGCTGTGCGAGTCCTGACTTGTGTTATTTCATTATTTCACTAAAACAGTTCAGGGATTTGATCAAATCACTGACTTTTAGGGAAATGACCCCACATAGTTCACAGTCAGCAGCTGCAAGTCTTTTCAGCGACATTGAAATCCTGTGCTTGCGCAGTTTTTCCTCCTTGAGTAAGACGGTAAGGACGGCGTACAGTGCATGTGTGGGATTTTGATCTCGCTGAAGAAACTTGCTGATGCTGTGAAGATCATGATGAGCAAGTGAAGTGGGGGGAAGGAGTTGGAAGTGGGGAAGGTAACTTGATAGACCTTACAAATGGTTCTGTGGACCAACACCCAGAAGTCCCTCATCCCAATGCACTCCCCACAAAAATGTGCAATAGTGATGCAGTGATGCATAGCCAACTCCTCAAGGAGGCAGATGGAAAAATCTTGTGAAATTTAGATGGAATATGGTACCATCTGGTTAAGAATTTGTGGTCTGCTTCTTAGTATTTGCTTGCAATGGAACAATTGGGAGAAAATTCATGAATCCTGGAGCACTGTGATTCTAATAACACAGTAATCAGTTCAGTTTCTCACTTTGTCAGGAAGGCTTGTGACCTGGAGGAGGGGAGACCAACAACGGGTAGAAGTGTTGAAAGAGAGTGTCTGACCGTGCCAGACCCAGAGCAGGCCCTCTCAAACCGGGAAAGTATGCAGTCGAATCCCGAGGAGTAGGGACTGAGGACAGAAAGTGAGCTGAGGGACTCTCCATGGTCATACGGAAAGGAGGTCTGGTGGATTGAGTACAGTCATGGCCAAAAGTTTTGAGAATGACACAAATCTTATATTTTCACATGATCTGCTGCCCTCTGGTTTTTATGTGTGTTTGTCAGATGTTTTTATCACATACAGAAATATAATGCAATCATATTATGAGTAACAAAAGCTTATATTGACAGTTAGAATGAGTTCATGCAAGTCAATATTTGCATTTTCAGGACCTCTGCAATTCTCCCTGGCATGCTCTCAATCAACTTCTGGACCAAATCCTGACTGATAGCAGTCCATTCTTGCACAATCAATGCTTGCATTTTGTCAGAATTTGTAGGTTTTTGTTTGTCCACCCGTCTCTTGATGATTGACCACAAGTTCTCAATGGGATTAAGATCTAGGGAGTTTCCAGGCCATGGACCCAAAATCTCTATGTTTTGTTCCCTAAGCCATTTAGTTATCACCTTTGCTTTATGGCAAGGTGCTCCACCATGCTGGAAAAGGCATTGTTGATCGCCAAACTGCTCTTGGACGGTTGGGAGAAGTTGATCTTGGAGGACATTCTGGTACCATTCTTTATTCATGGCTGTGTTTTTAGGCAAGACTGTGAGAGAGCCGATTCCCTTGGCTGACAAGCAACCCCACACATGAATGGTTTCAGGATGCTTTACAGTTGGCATGAGAAGACTGGTGGTAGCGCTCAACTTGTCTTCTCTGAATAAGCTGTTTTCCAGATGTCCCAAACAATCGAAAAGGGGATTCATCAGAGAAAATGACTTTACCCCAGTCCTCAGCAGTCCACTCCCTGTACCTTTTGCAGAATATCAGTCTGTCCCTGATGTTTTTTCTGGAGAGAAGTGGCTTCTTCGCTGCCCTCCTTAAGACCTTGCTCCAAGAGTCTCCGCCTCACAGTGCATGCAGATGCACTCACACCTGCCTGCTGCCATTCCTCAGCAAGCTCTGCACTGCTGGTAGCCTGATCCCGCAGCTGAAACACTTTTAAGAGACGGTCCTGGCGCTTGCTGGTCTTTCTTGGGCGCCCTGGAGCCTTTTTGCCAACAATGGAACCTCTCTCCTTGAAGTTCTTGATGATGCGATAGATTGTTGACTGAGGTGCAATCTTTCTAGCTGCGATACTCTTCCCTGTTAGGCCATTTTTGTGCAGTGCAATGATGACTGCACGTGTTTCTTTAGAGATAACCATGGTTAACAGAAGAGAAACAATGATGCCAAGCACCAGCCTCCTTTTAAAGTGTCCAGTGGTGTCATTCTTACTTAATCATGACAGATTGATCTCCAGCCCTGTCCTCATCAACACCCACACCTGTGTTAATGGAGCAATCACTGAAACGATGTTAGCTGGTCCTTTTAAGGCAGGGCTGCAATGATGTTGAAATGTGTTTTGGGGGATAAAGTTCATTTTCTAGGCAAATATTGACTTTGCAAGTAATTTCTGTTAAGCTGATCACTCTTTATAACATTCTGGAGTATATGCAAATAGCCATTAGAAAAACTGAAGCAGTAGACTTTGTAAAAATTAATATTTGTATCATTCTCAAAACTTTTGGCCATGACTGTATATCTCTATGGAACTACCATTGTCCAGCAGAGCTAAAATGAAGCTCCAGATTTTCTATGAATGTCATATCTAGTGTTTTTTTTTTTTTTTTATTGTATGATTTATTAGGGTGGAAATGACCACAAGGCTGGTGATTCGACTTAAGATGATACAGAAAGCTAGTGCTTTCATAAGGGGTACTCTCCCTATTACTGGAGGGGTTTGAACACAAGTTTCTGTTTTGGCAAATTAATCTGAGGTACTATTCCGTTATCGGGCCAGCAGCAGCGCAGTTCAGCAGCAGCTTTCGGGACAGCAGTTCAGCAGCGGGAATTACAATGACATCCGAGGACTGCTGGCCCGATGCTTGTGCCCAGTAACCAGTACATCGATGACCCCCCTCCCCCATCCTTCTCCTCCTGCCAGTGCTGCCCCCCAGCTCTCCTTACATCTTCCCCGTACCCTCTCCCCGCCACACGACTAGGCCTCACCTCAGCGCTAGTACCGAGACCGAAAGGAAAGACACCGGGGCTCAATCCAGGCCCTGACAAGAAACACGCCGACTATAGGAACGGTGAGCTACAGCGAGCCGGAGGGACAAACTTTCTGCAGCGTCCGGCGGCTATCTAGTAGCATTCATTGCTCAAGATTTACGGTGAGGCCTATTACAGGGAGAGGGTACGGGGCAGATGTAAGAAGAGCTGGGGGGCAGCACTGGAAGGAAGAGGAGGATGAGGGCATCGATCGATGTACTGCCTACTACACACAAGCACGGCCTCTATCATCGGGCCAGCATCGGCTTAGTCATGTGGCGGGGAGAGGGTACGGGGTAGATGTAAGGAGAGCTGGGGGGCAGCACTGGAAGGAGGAGGAGATGGAGGGGGGGTCATTGATGTACTGGCTACTGGGCACAAGCATCGGGCCAGCAGTCCTCGGATGTCATTGTAATTCCCGCTGCTGAACTGAACTGCTGTCCCGAAAGCTGGTGCTGAAATGCGCTGCTGCTGGCCCGATAACGGAATAGTACCTAATCTGATCCCTGTTTTAGTAAATGGTCTGTACAGCTCAAATGCACAAAGAAACATTATAGTGTTTGTGCTAAAAGCAATTGCACTTTACAGTTTGTCTTTGCAGGCTAATCCATTGATTCTTTAGGAGTTTTAATGTTGGTATTTATATGGAATGGGATTGTTATAACTTTCAGGACCAGCCCCACCTTCCCCCATTCCAAGAGCCATCTTTTTATTTTTCTGCGACACATAAAGACTCATTTTTGTGGGACATTGTACATAATGTTAAGTGATGTGATAATGAACTATTGAGAAGTCCAACAGCAGCACAGATTGGGGTATTCCTGCCCCTGTGTGCTGTTAGGACAGGTGGAAATTTTAATTAACTAACAAGTCCCCTTAAAGAGGCTGGAGAGACCTCCCCCCTTGTGTTTTTTTCTGTCCTGTGTGTGGACAGGTGGAGGGGGGAAGTTTCTACTGCCTCCCCCGTTTTTTTGCACTTACTTGGATCCTTGGGGTCCTGTTCTTGTCTCCCCTTCACTTTTCTTATCTTGCTTCGGGGGGGAAACAGTCTCAGTTTGTTTTCCCCCCTTTGTTGCTGGCTGCCGCTCGTTTTGTTCGGCCTCCAGCGCAGGGGGAACCTTAGTGCTTAGTTCCCTTATGCGGAACTATTTTCGCCGGCCTAGTTTCCGGCCAGCACTAGTTTTCTGATGCTCCCTATATCATTTCCAGCGGGGAGCATTGCGCATGCGCCGACAAAGTGTTTTTAAGCACTTATAAGGTTTTCAGAACAGTTTTAACCGTTCTAAGTGTATGAGATGGCCAGTGTGGGCTCCTGGACTCCCTTATTATACTGTATTATAAGCTTTTTTTTTTTTTTTTTTAATTAATCCCATGGATCGTCAGACCAATTGTCTCTCCGTAGAGTTTACTCTGCTGCATCTGCCCAGGCTTCAGTGGGCATTGCCACAAATGAAGCAATTCAGAAGCTACGCGGTAATTTGGCGGCCCTGGAAAAGGATGTGGATTCTGGAGTTGACAGGGATGACCTACTGACTTCCCTCTCCAATATCTCCATGGCAGTAGATTATCTGGCAGAGGCTTCCTCCTACCAGATTAAGCTGGCTTCTAGAGCTATGGCTCTGTCAACTGCTGCTCGGCGACCCTTATGGTTGAAACCTTGGCGTGCAGATGTTGTGTCCAAGTTTAACCTTTGTGCCCTGCCCTTTGAGTCGGGAGGCTCTTTGGCAAGGAACTTGACCTCATCATGGAGGGTCTTGCTGACTCCAAGGAGAAGAGTCTTCCCCAATCTTCAAGAGGTAGACAGACCTCTTCCTTTCAGGACAGAGGTTTTTCCAGAGGGCAATCCCATAGACGCCCTGGGGGGCAGTTCAGAGGGTCCGGTTGCCGCTTTGTCCGCGACTCGGACCAGAAGAGATCTTTCTGACTCTCTTCGCCCTCCTTCCCTGTGCAAGGAGGCAGCGGTAGGAGATTGATTATCAAATTATTTTCCTGCTTGGTAAAGAAATATCCAGGACCCTTGGGTCCTTCAGCTAATTTAGTCGGGTTACAGGATACCTTTCTCCTCCCCTCCTCCAAGCAGATGCATGGAGACCTCCAATGGACCTAGAAACTCCATTTGGAAAGAGCTGTTCAAGAGTATGTGAACAAGGCCGCTTTGAAGCCCATTCCTCTTTCAGACCAGGGTCGCGAAGTTTAGTTTCCAGTCTTCCTGGTGCTAAAGGCATCAGAAGGCTGGAGGATGATTATCTATCTTCAGTTTTTAAACCGTTTTATCCGCAGAATCCACTTTTGGATGGACACCATCAAGTTAGGCCTTCCATTTCTGCAGACCGGCGATTATTTTGTCACTCTAGATTTAAGAGATGCATATCTCCATGTATCCATCTTTCCTCCTCACAGGAGATACTTAAAGAGGACCTTTCACCATATCTGGGCACATGCAGTGGTCCGGTACCGTAGCTCTTCTATGGTCAGAAGGGCGTTTCTGACCATTAGCCAGAGACGTCCTTCTGCCTCGCGGTGCCTATCACGCTGTGCTGTGGAGCGGGGAGGAACGCCCCCTCCCTCTCCTGATAATACTCGTCTATGGACGAGCTGTGTGAGCAGAGGGAGGGGGCATTCCTCTCTGCTCCTTGGCACAGCGCGATAGGCGCCGCGAGGCAGAAGGACGTCTCTGGCTAATGGTCAGAAACGCCCTTCTGACCATAGAAGAGCTACGTACCGGACCGTAAGCTCTTCACACCGGGCCCAGATCGGGAAAGCCGACAGTGTGCTGAATTCAGCGCACTGTCAGCTTTCCGGCAGTATATAACACTGCATGTGCCCGGATATGGTGAAAGGTCCTCTTTAAGGATAGCGGTTGTTATACACGGAAGTCTGTGTCACTTCCAATTCACTGCTCTTCCGTTCGGGATTTCCTTGCCCCCCCCCCCCCACACACACACACCTTCACAAAGGTGGTGGCCCCGCTCGTAGCAGCCTTGCGCCTCCAAGGAATCTTCATCGTCCCATATTTAGACGACTGGCTTCTAAAAGCCTGGTCAAAGGAGGTTCTTGTCTATCAATTGCAAACTACAGTGACTTTTCTTCAAGAGCTGGGCTGGCTAGTGAACTGGCAGAAGTCGGTCATGGTTCCCTCTACCCGGATTCAATTCTTGGGGTTCATCATAGACTCTCTTACAATGAATATCTCCCTGCCCTCTCCTCGGAAGGAGAAGATCTGTCGGGCAGTACATCACCTATCCGTAACCCAGAAGGTCTCAATCAAGTCCGCGATGAAGGTCCTAGGACTCATGTCCGCGGCTGTGGAAGCAGTACCCTGGGCCTTGTGGCACATGCGCCCATTACAGAGCGAGATCCCAAGAGTCTATAACTGAGGTGACGAACCGGATCTTCTCCTGGGCAGAGAAGAACTTATCCCAGCTGTCAGCGGTGTATATAAAAGGATGCCTGAACATCTTGGTGGATCAGCTGAGCAGAGGCCTCATGACATCAGGCGAGTGGTCCCTCAATCAGGACATATTCCTTCAACTTACCAGGATGTGGGGTCTCCCCAAGGTGGATCTGATGGCCACCTGATACAACGCCAAGGTGAAGAGATTTTGCTCCCTCTACCAGAAGGACAACCCCTTTGGCGGTAGATGCCCTGTCAATACCTTGGAGGTTCAAACTGGCTTATGTCTTGCCTTCAATTCCCATGATACCAAAGCTATTGGCGAAAATCAGGCAGGACCAGACATCAGCAATTGTGATCATGCCGTTCTGGCTGAAAAGGGCATGGTTTACCCACCTCATTCTAATGAGTCGAGGGACATACTGGCCGATTCAGAACCTGGTAACCCTGAACAATCAGCTCTGCCAGGGCCTGAACAAATTCAACCTCACTGCCTGGAGGTTGACCGCTCCATATGTGGAAACAGAGGGCTGTCCCAGGCCGTCCAGAGGATGTTAGCCTGTTCAAGAGCGGAATCCACCAACCGGAGCTATCACAGGATTGGATGTATCTATCAAGGTTGGTGTTCTGACAGGCCGTTGGAGGTCTCTGCCATAGAGTCAGTATTGGAGTTCTTGCAGAAAGGCTTGGATAGAGGATTATTTCCAGTAACCTTGAAGGTGCATGTTTCTGCTCTTCTGCAGACAGATTTTCTAAAGATCCTGTGATTATGCAATTTCTAAAAGGGGCCTCTAGGCTTCGCCCATCAGTGCAAGCCCCTATCCCACAATGGGATTTGGATACAGTACTTCACGAATTGTGCAATCCTCCCTTTGAGCCTCTAGGGGAGGTAGATTTGACATACCTTTCATATAAGGTAGTCTTTTTGTTAGCCATAACTTCGGTGAAGAGGATTGGCGAGCTACAAGCTTTGGCTGTCTCAGAGCCATACCTTTTGTTTTTCCTGGATCGAGTGCAATTCAAATTTGTTTGGGGGGGTTTTGCCAAAAGTGCCCTCATATCAGAACATCAACCAGGTCATATCGCTACCCACTTTCTTTCCCTCTCCCACTACAGAGGAGGAGGAAAAATTACATTCTTTAGACCTGGTGAGGGCTCTACTAATTTATCCTCAACAGGACCTCCGGTTTTAGGACGGCAGAAAATTTGCTTGTGAATATTTTTGGTCACAATAAGGGGACCAAAGCCTCCAAGACCACCCTCTCTAGGTAGATTAGGGAAGCAATTTTGGCTCCCTTTGCAGTCAGGGCCTTCCAATCCCTGAATTTATTCGTGCCCATTCCACCAGGGCAATTTCTTGGGCCCAGTGACGTTCCCTTTCCTTGGACCAGATATGTTCAGCGGTCATGTGGAGTTCTCACATTTGCCAGACATGATAGGCTGGACTGGCGCAGTTGCCTTTGCCCAGTCAGTCTTGTCGTCTGCATGCCACGTAGTCCCTCCATGACTATTATACTCGCTATCTACCCAATCTGTACTGCTGCTGGACGTAGGAGGAATGGAAGATTACGAAGAGAATCTGTTTTCCCTTACTCCAAACAGCAACACAAGGCTCCCTCCCTCATTGTATAAGTTTCATTTTTTTGTATTGTGCTACACTATTTGTATGCCTGCATGTATATCTTTTTCTGTATACTTTTAACTTACACAAGGGGGAGGTCTCTCCGGCCTCTTATAGGGGACTGGTTAGTTAATTAAAATTTCTACCTGTCCTAACAGCCCACAGGGGCAGGAATACCCCAATCTGTTCTGCTGTTTGGACTAAGGGAAAACAGATTATCTTCATAATCTTCCATTCTTATGGGTTTGGTTTGGTTTTCAATGTGTGGTAAAAAATTTTCTTCAATTAGATTTTTTCCCTAGTATGATATTCACCAAATAGGATAAATTTCTTTACATTTTTATAGTTTGGGCATTTTTGTACATGTGAAAACCTAATGTGTTTATTATATGTGATCTAGGGAAAGTGGGGAGACCTGAATTTTTATTTTTTTTTTCTTACTTAATAGTTAACACTTTTTCATCCATATTTTTTCAATTGAATTAATAAATTTTGAACCCTTTCAGTATGTCAGTCATATGATCCCAGGTTAGAGCCTGCTCCCCTGTTTAGACAGAAGGTCATGCTCTTGGATGCGTAGGATTTCCTGTGAACTACAAAGTCTCTCCAACAGACCCTCTATCTTCGTAGGACAATGCATACAAAATTATATATATATATACACTCACCGGCCACTTTATTAGGTACACCATGCTAGTAACGGGTTGGACCCCCTTTTGCCTTCAGAACTGCCTCAATTCTTCATGGCATAGATTCAACAAGGTGCTGGAAGCATTCCTCAGAGATTTTGGTCCATATTGACATGATGGCATCACACAGTTGCCGCAGATTTGTCGGCTGCACATCCATGATGCAAATCTCCCGTTCCACCACATCCCAAAGATGCTCTATTGGATTGAGATCTGGTGACTGTGGAGGCCATTGGAGTACAGTGAACTCATTGTCATGTTCAAGAAACCAGTCTGAGATGATTCCAGCTTTATGACATGGCATTGCATTATCCTGCTGAAAGTAGCCATCAGATGTTGGGTACATTGTGGTCATAAAGGGATGGACATGGTCAGCAACAATACTCAGGTAGGCTTTGGCATTGCAACGATGCTCAATTGGTACCAAGGGGCCCAAAGAGTGCCAAGAAAATATTCCCCACACCATGACACCACCACCACCAGCCTGAACCGTTGATACAAGGCAGGATGGATCCATGCTTTCATGTTGTTGACGCCAAATTCTGACCCTACCATTCGAATGTCGCAGCAGAAATCGAGACTCATCAGACCAGGCAACGTTTTTCCAATCTTCAATTGTCCAATTTCGATGAGCTTGTGCAAATTGTAGCCTCAGTTTCCTGTTCTTAGCTGAAAGGAGTGGCACCCGGTGTGGTCTTCTGCTGCTGTAGCCCATCTGCCTCAAAGTTCGACGTACTGTGCGTTCAGAGATGCTCTTCTGGCTACCTTGGTTGTAACGGGTGGCTATTTGAGTCACTGTTGCCTTTCTATCAGCTCGAACTAGTCTGGCCATTCTCCTCTGACCTCTGGCATCAACAACGCATTTCTGCCCACAGAACTGCCGCTCACTGGATGTTTTTTCTTTTTCGGACCATTCTCTGTAAACCCTAGAGATGGTTGTGCGTGAAAATCCCAGTAGATCAGCAGTTTCTGAAATACTCAGACCAGCCCTTCTGGCACCAACAACCATGCCACGTTCAAAGGCACTCAAATCACCTTTCTTCCCCATACTGATGCTCGGTTTGAACTGCAGGAGATTGTCTTGACCATGTCTACATGCCTAAATGCACTGAGTTGCCGCCATGTGATTGGCTGATTAGAAATTAAGTGTTAACGAGCAGTTGGACAGGTGTACCTAATAAAGTGGCCGGTGAGTGTATGTGTATATATATATATATATATATATATATATATATATCACTCTACATATTACTCTATTATATTGGAAAACAAAATGGGAATGCATCTTTAAGTGAACATTTTTTTATTATATTTTTCCCACTTTGTTGGGGGAGGTAATCTTACCATCTGGATGCCAATTCATGATTATATTGAAAACTGCCATCAATTTCTCTCAAGTAAAACACAACATGCAGGTTTAAAACAGATTTTTTCTTTTATTTGCTCTGTTGCATGATGCCGGGATAAGAAACAAACTAAGAGACTTACATAAAGTTGGGAAAAACAAAAATACTGGTAAGTGACAATATTAAGTGGAACTCAATGCTTTAAAATGGAGCAACATCAGTAAATACAAAATGTATTTGTAACAGACAGAAGGAAATATTAACACTTCATTTAGTAACTTAAAACTGGTAATATGACAAAAAAGAGCAACTTTGCACTCTACTTGTGTATACGTTGAATGGAACATGTAGAATTTGCAGGGTTGTTCATTCCAGTTATATAGTCATTAGCCGTGCGACTCATTT